>NW_019392873.1:166743-319215 GCF_000648675.2 Cimex lectularius | reverse complement strand
ATTTTCAGAGAAATGTTTAGATTAAAAGATATCACGATTTTCCGACGCCAGGACGTGATATCTTTCAAAATCGATAAAAAGCGAAATTACTCTGAAATGGTTGAGAATCGGACCATGGACAATATGAACTTTTTTGTTCATTTTAGGGTGAAGAATCTACTGGAGAAGTTTGTAGCACGAGTAGCAATTCACCCTGTATATATGTTATTATTAGTTTATAAAATATTTGGTAAATCAGCGAATGTCAGCGAATGCAGAACTCATTTCCGACTCGACGTTTATTTATGTAAACTGTTGTAAAAATGTTTTCATGGTCGGCTATTACAAATAAAAATAACTTGGAAACATTAAAAAATCGGTTTTAAATGGCAATTAAAGTAAAAATATGAATATACATTTTTAGAAATTGTTATTCAATTTGTTTTTTATTACTTAAAAAATGCTGAATGAATGTTTTCTGCCGCCCTGACATATTGTGATTAACGATTTGGAATGGGCTTTCTCCTCTGCCTCAACTAGGTTTGATATTTTTTGTGGCCGAAGGTTCAAACTGCGGGAAATCTTCTCCCCTAGCCCGTTTGGATCCGGTTTGTTTGCAAAGCCGGGTCGGATTAGGTGAATCGGAGGCAAAGAGGCTTTGATTTCCGTGGAGACAGTATTTGAATCAATTTATATAATTGTCCTGGTCGGGGTTGTGGAAAGGGAAAACGTCCGGGAGGAGAGGAAGTCCATCTAGGATGCATTATGCATGAACTATTTGTGTATTCATGGAGGTTTCCATCGGGGACCGGGAAGACGCGTAGCTGTTCTGGAGGTGTCGGTCGAGGAGGCGAAAGGGGTTAATAATTGGCCCGGAGGATTAACACCGAGGGACAGCTGCCTCACCCCTCCAACACCGTACACTTTATAACAACAATTAATTTAATATAAATTATGCGAGCCGTAAATAGGTTTTAATTATCTGGGTAACACCGGATTTCCGAGAAAACGGGGTAAATAACCTTTGGAACATGATAATTTTTGTCTCTAAAACGACCCCATAACTGGTCTTTTGCATTAATACACTCGGTGAGAACTTCACAATTGCTTCACTGTGCAGTCTGGAAACTCCGATTGATCAGGTTTAGCATGGTACCACAATTATTCGATATAAATATTATATTATTATTATTATATATGATATGCAAGCTGTTGTTTAAAATTAAAAAGAAAATAGAGTCAATAAATCATACTAACAGTATTTGGATATCATTTGACCTTTAAACTGTATTCTCACACATTCCTTTAATGTTATTTCATCTTCTATGTTGTCTAAATTGGTCTTTTTTGGTTATTAACAAATTCAAATTCAATTATTTTTATTCCATACCCTAGACATACTCAGAGCCATTGAGGCCATATGAGGAGTTGTCTTACAACAAAAATAACCAATCTTGGTAGAAATAAAGGAAAATAAAAATAATAATGAAATATAAGTACAATAAAATTAGTATCAACTGCCGAAAAATTAAATGTTGCTACTTATATAGACAGATCTAAGTACACAAAACGGAGACATTTTAATCAAATAGCCATTAACAGATGCTAATTTAGGTATAGGGTACACTTGAGAAGTTAAATTGCCAGGCGTTCTTATGTATTTAACTAAACAACCAAAGTTCCTTCTGTCTAAATATTCAATAAACTGCTATAAAATAAATAGTACTCTGTTAGGATAGAGCACAAAGCAACAAAATGATAAAGATCTTCATCCTCCCCACGGTTACACAACGGGCACTTTTTTACGCCGTCATCTAAATAATATTTATTTAAGTGAATAACTCACATCTAATCTTTAATAGCCAACCGAGTAGTATTTCTTTCGGATCTTATACTACACAAATGTTTAAATAACACATCTACACGGAAAACAAAAACTTTGAGCCCTGAAGATGATCTCAATAAAGATCGAAACGTCGGCACGAGAAAGAAAATGTTTTTCAAAAACCTACATCACACCAGATCGCATCTCACGATCTCCTAATAATCATTGACTACCGGACCTAAACACCACACGAATGTTTATATAGAGAATGACGAGTACTGTTTTCCGCTCTTAGTCTATAGTCAATAAACATTAAATTTTTAATTTTACACGAGTGCACAGTTGTATATTTCGAATTTGGTCTTCTCATTTAAACTTTCAAATAAACTTAACTAACAACTTGAAGAGTTATTCGGCAATGCGCTATGTGCCAACTAAAGATTTAAAAAATATTTAACAAAAATATTAAAAACATGCTTTATTTTTGCACAATTCCTCCAAAAGACGTATGCCAAATATTATTTAGAAGATAAATACGCAATTACGGGTGTAATAGAAATTGAAAATAAAACTCCAGCTTACTTTTCTTGTAACTTTGTTTTAGCTAACAGTTTTGACCTACTTTAAGAGTTAAATAAGCCATGTTTGTCTTTTAATTATATTTGTAAATGCGAAAGGTTTTTAAAATGTTATTTTATTTCTTGACTTTTGCCCTATACAACTCGCACGAAACAATGACGTTGACACATACGAGGAAATATCACAGAACCAAATAAGGATGAGATACTAAAAATTCTTCCCGTATGCCCTTCGAAATTCTGATTAAATGCAGATTTTTCCACATGGTAAGCTAATATTTTTGTATAAATTATTGACTGTGGAAACTCAATAAAAAAACGGTAATCAAACCTAGAGAACTAAACGGTTCTTCTTGAAAGGAAAATGCGTTCCTCTCTGATCCAGTTCTGACCCGATTTACTGCGGATTTATGTTATCAATAAGGTTAAAATTTGCAAAAGAGGAACAAGGACAATACAATATATCGATGTGTGAGAAAGCAATGCTTGCACACTGTAAATTCCAAAGTATTTTTATAGAAAATAAATATTTAAAAATTGTTAGGATATCCATTTGATATAATTTTTCATCTTGATCCACTCTATTCCATAAACGTAGATAAAAAAATAAATTTTAATATCAAAAAACAACCTACAACAATAAAATAAGAATAACAATATTATCAATAACAATTCCTCACATGAATTCAACAACGAAAATAAAAGGAGAAGGAGTTTCATATTACAAGATGTTATAAGGGGTATTTACGATCTTTGTGTGAACCTTGTTAACTCTGTTAGGTCGTGTATAATGGAAAAAAATGATGGCGTAGACTTGTAAGAATCGGCTAGTTAGCATTGCTCGATCTAACAGGCCAGGGCCTATGTTAGATGTTAGGTCGCAAATGTAGTTACATTGCTATCCGTTAGGGCGTAGGTAACCAACATGGCAGCCATTATTTTAACAGTTGTTTTTTGTTGACACATATTTTTATTCTTAAATACGCGACAATTAAATCGGACCAACACATTTATTTGTTAATTTCTGACCTGTCCTTATACTCTCATTCATAATAGATCCCCTATCCTATAAAGTTGTAGGCTGTTAGACGTTAGGATACAGGTAGATATGTCGGCACGAAATGAAGCGTGTCATTTGTTAGTACTTTTCGAGTGCATAGATACCATTTTGAATGAACGAGTTCTACTGGCATCTTACAATTTAACAAAAAACAAAACCATAATAAACAACAACAAGCGTCCAAGGACCGTTATAGGTTTATTTATGGTTCTACCTAACGCCACGCGCAGCATTGCGGAAAAATTAACGTTTAACATGCTAAGAAAAGAAGGGGGAGTTCACGATCTTACTGGACATTTCTCCATTCGAGTTAGCACGAGTTAACATCTTACAAATATCGTGAATACCCCTATTATTTTTAATTTTCAAGGGCGTTTTAGCTAAGGTCATTTCACGCCCTAACATTTAAACCTGCTATCTTAGTTAGCTATATCCCTTCTGATTGCAATAAAGCTCTGACTCCAAACTTCACTTGTAAACTAATCTATCCTATTGCCATCCTTTTATGCATTGTACCTGCACTGAAGTGGGTTCAAGTAAAGAGTGAAACCGCCATGAAAATTAAACGAATTTTCACAATGACTTGGTAGTTTTAATGTTCAAAAAAATACTTATATACAGGAATAATAATAATATAATAAAACTAGTAAAGAATAAAATTGTAGAAAATAATTTATGATTTGTAATGATATGCCTTATCAACAACTCTATTTAGCATTTGAATTTATAATGAATCTTTATTTACACGGATGTTGATTTCTTCGGTTGAGCTTTGACTTGATCTTAAAACACCTTTTACCATACACTTTATTGTGTGCATTTACAAAACAAACAAAACAGAGGGAAAAAATCACAATCTAAAGAATTGGGTTTTTAATTTATTTAATAAAAAACTAGATTGTTTTAGCTTGATATTGTTGTTTATATTATTTCTATTCAACAGTTGTTATTAAAAATGATTTTTTTATCTTAACCCACGCTATTCCACTGACGGAGATAACTAAAAACACACTTTCATAAAATGTATTCTTTATGTTTTTACAAGTATCGATTTCAGGGTTTCTGTTTCATGGAACGCTAGATAAAAAATACTTTTTATGAAAGGGCGTTTTTTGTTGTCTTCTGGGGAACAGCGTGCCTTAAGATAAAAAATAATTTATTTAACTGACCAATCATAAGTTTATTTTTTGTGAAAAAATACTCAAAAATTACAGTGTGGCATATTCGCGGTGAAATGATTTTCAGTTTTATCTCCAATAAATGGTTGTTATTAAGTAGTTGTGTAAAGAAATATGTAAATAACACACTTCAAAACTTTCTTGTATATTTATTATTTCAAATGAAAATCGTATTTACTATGACAGTTCTACAGTAAGCGAAATAATAATGCAATTGATGCCGTTCATTTTATAAACTGGCCTTGAGAAGAGATATTACATCAGGCAGTATTCTGTAAATAACATTTTAAAAGAACCCACAATATAACGGGAAGATAACGGCTTTCTGATACTAAAGTTATTTTAGATTTTCTTTCCACTGGATCAATATGTATGCAGTGCCGAGTATAAAATCTTTCTTTTACACACGATACATTTTCTTCACGGAAACGTGTATTTCTAAATAATTTCTTTCAGACAGTGCATTGTGACAATAATCTCAAAAATCTTTTGACGGAAAACTTCTACATTACAGCGTTTCCTCCTCCACAAGTTTTTTTTTTACAATTTACATAATTTTCAATTGGTGAACACTCCTCTTTGTTTCTCGCAAATATACACAAACTGTACATAATCATATATGCATCAAGCGACAAAAAGTTTTGCTTGAAAAAATGTAAAGGCAGATCTTCTATTGCTGGCTTGCCATCATCGTTTTTGTTTCATGGATTATAAATATCGATTACATTTTCACTTACGAACACTTTAGACCCCCCTTTAGACCTACCTTAAGGTCATCATCAGGAAAAACAATCTTAAATATGCCTACAGATAGACGTATTAAAGTTTTTTTTTACAGGTGATCTCAAATTTCGTCGAAAACGATTCGATCCAACATTCCCAAGGTCTGTTCCGGGGGCTAAAACTGTCTTTGCATAAAAATTGGAACTAATAATTAATAATGAACAGAAAACTAATTAAATATATATAATACATAAAGCGATTTATTCCATTATGACTGATTAAATTTTATGAAAGAAAATATTACCTACAATTGTATCTTGCCAACCAAGGTATATAAAATATATATTTAAAGCCCCAAAAGTTAGTATGTTAATTGGAAATAACTAGTTTTCGTGGTCCGCTTGACCAATTAATATCTTTCAATTAATTAAGGTTTTTAGTTGAGATAAAAAAGTCAGTGTCACGAGTGGGATTCGAACCCACGACCTTCAGCTAGATACGCCGCTACTCTACCACTTGAGCTATCGTGACTTCGATCCGCTCGGACACTTAACTTCCCATCTCAACCCCGCACGTGACACTGACTTTTTTATCTCAACTAAAAACCTTAATTAATTGAAAGATGTTAATTGTAATTATTAATTTATAGCATAAAATATTGCTGACCTTGTAATTTGTTAATCCTAACATTTTAATTAAATTACTTGCTTGTGTTTGCATCGGGCTGCAATCCTCTCTATTTATTAACTGTTTAACTGTTTATTGTTGATGTTGAAGAGCCTATCTAAACTACGACTGGGAATAATAATTGTGGAAATCTTAATCCGCTTTATTGAATGTTCATACTTGATCATGAATCAAGATTAAAAATCTTATTTTTGGAACGTAACCTTAATTTTACAAATTTTCGGATTTCGAGTCAGATAATGAAAACCGAAAATAACTAATGATCATCTCGTCAGGTCGAGAGATTTCCGGGGGAAAAACTATCCTGTGAAGAGGTAAGTATCGGGGCCCAGATTTGTCAGCTGGGAGACAAGTTGTCGGGAAATTCCCTCTCTGAAGTAATCGGAAAATTCCTTACAAAAAAACGATTCCTATTTTTCGTGTTTTATTGTTAAAACTTTTCCCTTAAGACCCCCGTGGAATTCTGGAAGTCGCCCCAGGCAGAAAATATTATTCTTAACACCATCCCTCCGGCAAAAGAACACCTAATCCTTCCAAAATAACAAATGTCCGAGACGTCGAAATGACAAATCGGCGAATGAGTGGCATGTCCCTTTTGTCCACACCTGGAGTTCTCTTCTTTCATCTTTCTCTTCCCTAGGGTTTTGTTATTAACGGCTTGGAGATGGACCACTGCAACAATGGCAACTTGCTTTTGCCAGTAACATTTTTTCAGCATCAACGAAAGCCTGTTTTATCAACTAAACAATTACTTAAATTTAACTAAATCAATTCTTTAATTAAAAGCATAAAACTATAAAAATCAACTTGTTTTCCAATGTTGGCTGTATTTGACGCCTTCCTCAGGACTTTGAAAACATATTTTAAAAAAATTTATAAACTTTATGATTCTGGACCGCCTAGAGAGTGATAATTTGGTAATCGTAATTTTTTTTTTAATAGTCTTGAGGTAGGCGTCAAATACAGTCACAAGCTCCACATTAGAAAATAAGTTGGTTTTTTACCTTCAGGGTTTCATCCCTGAGCTCCCATCTTTATCATTTATCACAATATTTGTGTTAACCCTGTTAAGTCGTGTTAGATAGAGAAAAATGACGACGTTGGCTTGTAAGAATCGGCTAGTTAACATTGCTCGATCTAACAGGCCAACGCCAATGTTAGGTGTTAGGTCGAAAATGTAGTCACATTGCTCTCCGTTAGGGCGTAGGTAACCAACATGGCAGCCATGAATTTAACAGCTGGTTTTTGTTACACGTATTTTTATTTTTAAGTAAGCATTAATTAAATCAGACCAATGCATTTCCTTTGTTAATTTCTGACCTGATCTTATACTCTCATTCATAATAGATACATCCCATATCCTATAAAGTTGTAGGCTGTTAGACGTTAGTACACAAGTTAGGTATGTCGGCATGAATTGAAGCGTGTCATTTGTTAGTACTTTTCAAGTGCATTTTGAATGAAAGAGTTGATTATGATTAATTTTCCTTTTTTATTAACTTCTGGCATCTTACAATTTAACACAAAGAATTGAAAACATGGGTGATGGAAATACCGACGCCAACAAACCTAGGACCTGCATGCGTTGGGTGCTTAGCTGTTGAGGGCACCGGAGCCTGACCTCGGGGGCGGACGGATAGGTCCGAGGTCTGATGCCGGCTGCTGTCAGGGGTAGCGTGGGGGCGTGATGGGTTGTTCTGAAAGACTTCCATTTACTGTTTACAACAATTTATTGTTACTAAGTTTACAGACCGAGATCTTAATACCGACTAGGGAGTTTTTCTCTTTTCTAAAACACAGCCAACTCTCAAGGTGTGTGATTCTAGCAGCCTGCCGTTAATTTATTGTAAGTTAAAAAGATGGAATTGCCGGTAGCCTGCGGGGGAACATATATCGAGTAGGTTTAACTTTGTACGTATATGTGCAGATTTAAGCTTATATCAATCCAAAGTAAAATTCCACCTTTTGTGAAAATGAACGCCTACTCTATTACAGAGAAATGTATAAATACAAACAATACGCTATTACTTGAAATGATATAGCATGTATGGTCTTGTCAATAAATGAAAAGCTGATTGACAACCGCACTATACTCATATTTGTGTACACTTATTTTTATGTTTTACTACGAACTGTAATTCTTAAAACGTAAATATTTGTTAATTTTTTTAGTGTTTTGACACGTTTATAGATATTTTTACATTTTTAAGTTGAAGAGCGCCGGGTTCACCCTTTGCAACATTAGGGTTGCAAGTTTTCCCCGCTAAAATAATAAATAAAGTTCCCTCCCATCATCGCAGAACTGCAGACCCTATTTTACATTCAGACCAAAAACTTTGACTGTAAATATCCAACGATATTTATTTTAACTTTCGAATAATACTTACGCATATCTTTATTATTTTTTTCATTTCCTGCTGTTACATTTCAATTTAAAACTTTCCAATTTTTTAAGAAACGGTTTACTTTTTCCTTAGCAATACTTGTTCTTCTATTTCGATATTATTGATTAATTCTACAAGATAATTGTTTCAAATATGTACCAGCTATATCTTTTGTTATGAAATGTTTTGGTAATTCAACTGTTTTTGTAATGACAAATATTTTACTACGAATTAAGCAATCAAAACTAAAATATCGGTTAAAGTGTACAGTATAAGTTAGAACTAGTCAAATAATGAAAAAATTTGAGATTAAAAATAAATTTGAACTGTTGAATACATTTTTATTAATTAAAGCAATGACTTGGACAGCGCATTTCTGAAAAGAACGTATTAACGATTGAACGAACATTATGGCAAATTGACAAACTGTACCAACTAATTGAGTAGTAAATTAGTCGGCACAAACAATCGACCAATTGGCTTTCAGGTTAATGATAAAATCTTCTATTTCAACTACTACTAGTGGGGTGTGTTTCAATCATTTGTGTACAAAACAGATTTGAAATAAAACTATCTATCAGATTAGAAACTTTTTTTACACGCGGTTTGTTAACTGAAAGTTTTAACCACATTTCCCAAAATATTTTTCAGTATTTTTGATAGATATATTAATTAATTATTTGTTTATTTCCAATAGAGTTCTTTACTTGGACTTTGGAGGGATTGAACGAACAAAATGCCCGTGTAAGCAAGTTGCGGATTTGTGCTATTTCTTTACCTTTTCTGGAACGTTTTCAAAGTAGAGCAATAGCACATTCAAACTCCTCGGGACATCTATATAGATCTCACACATTCTCTAAAACGGTGAGCATTCCCTTTCCGTTTTGAACAATTTACAAGAATAGCAAGACGAAATTAAAAATTAAAACTACTTGTAATAAAAGATTATTAAGACATTTATAATTTTCTATTCAAAAATATAACTGTTACTTTAAAAACGGACTAATTAAATAAGTAATACGAACTGTTTAAACCCAAATAAGAATTAATTAAACAACAAACAACCACGTCAATTGGCCTTAATTTTTTAAAAGTTACAATTGTTCTCTTTTCTAAACTGAGAGTTTAGTCCTTTGCTAGTTCTATAGTTCTTATCCTATAGTTCTTCAGAAAAGCAAACATGCAGTCGTTTTCATCAATTGATTATATTAACTGACGCTTTAACTATTTGTTTCCTTCCCGTTACGTTGAGCGGTACAACCCCTGTAGAAGCACGGATGGAGTGCTGCACCAAAATTTTATAAATAGCGCCACAAAACATTAGGACAGTGTATCAGCGCAAGGAAACTCAGGAACGTGCATATAAAGGTGGCCATTCATGATCTCTCCAAATCGAACCGCGCCAAGCCGTAAAACTCTATTTGGAGTTCCTGAAATTTGAGGGGGCATTCACGACCGCTCCACAACCAGTCGCTCGGAACGTCATCTAGTGAATTACCTTCTCAAAATGGATGACGAGCTCTTGTGCTACGCTGCTGTTTGTTTATATATTAAAAGCAAAAACCGAAGAGGAAATGGTGTAAGAAGTGGCACCTGAACAGAAGTCGTAATACCCACATCAATTTAATGAACGATCTTTCCATTGAACCCGCTGATTGGAGGAACTATTTAAGGATGGATGAAACGTCTTATTTATTCATTACATTTAGTGTTCTATTTCGGCGTATTTAGCCGAATGTCGTGGATTCGAATCACCCCGTGAAACTATTTTTTCATTTCAACCAAAACTTTACAAAAAAACGATTAACGAGTTATTTATATTTACTCCAGCTTGTTACCCCCTTGATTAGAAAACAAACGGCAGTCACGAGAGATATCATCAATCTACATGAAAGGTTGGCAACCATATCTCGATTTCTCGCTACAGGGATGAACTATGAAGAACTGAAGTTCTGAACTACGATTTCTGCTCAGCGCTTAGGGGTTATCAATACCGCATCTCGCTCCATTTGTATCCATTGTTTTTAGGTCGACCAACTGGTTGAGTACCGAATTTCTTTTATTTCTATCGTGGTAATATTGTCCACCACTTTCCATAAATATGGTAAATTTTCATACAATTCAATCACCTCAACAATAAAATCTCGATTGGATGTTATTCCCAATAAAGAATAAACGTTTTTAACTTTTTGAGAACGGAGATGTTTACTCCACTTTTACTTTTTGCCATTGACGTGGTTTTTGGAACGGCGTCGCTCCGTTTGGACTGCTAGGAGCGATCGTGAATGGCCACCTTAAGCCCATGCCAACTCGATGTGACGTCTTGCTCGACTTGGATACCGTACGTGGAAACCTATCCTCGATTATTGGCATTTTAACTAGATTAACCATTTCCTCTCACCAATAAAAAATAAAATAAAAAATAAAACAGTCTTGTGACAAACGAAAAATCATGCATGATGACATGGCATTTAGTTGGGCCATTTTTTTTAAATTCAGTAATTGTTGTATTTTTCGATTTTATTTTAATTTCCCTTTTTTATTTATTTGTATTATCTCTTTTTTTCGAGTGCTACACACATCGAAGACAATTCATTTCAACCAATACCTTACATAAAGATTAATTAATTGAAAGAAGTTATTTGGTCAATCGGACCACGAAATATAATGGATTTAATGCGTAAAACGAAATATATCTTCACTAAAGCTCTCCGTGGCCATTTCATTTGTCGCCGAGAATCAAACAGATTATATGAGATTAAAAGAAACAACAAAATGGCAAAAAGGAGGGAAAATTCGAAAGGTTAGTTGAGATGGGAAGTGGGTGTCCGAGTGGATCGAAGTCACTATAGTTCAAGTGGTAGAGCAGTGGCGTATTTAGCCGAAGGTGGTGGGTTCGAATCCCGCTCGTGACATTAGTTTTTTCATTTCAACCAATCCCTTACATAAAGATTAATTAACTGAAAGTAGTTATTTGGTCAATCGGACCACGAAATATAATGGAGCTATTAACTATATTTCCCTCTTTATAATAGCAACATCTAGATCGTTATAACGGGCTAATATTTAACAAATTACGCAAAGCGACAATAAATTCAGTTACATAAACGTATTTTATTTACATACTTATATTAACGTTTGCAAACAAAAATGTGTGATAATTTATAACAGTGCATTTCTATCTTCGATATTGTTCAAAAATGTTCAGATTTCATGTGTCATTCCTCATTTCATCATCTCAAAACTGCTGTCTTCACCAATGTGTTAAAATGTGTTTTCAACCGTGAAGTCAGCGAATGCGTATTGATCAAGTGACACCAAAAGTTTGTAATGACATCGCTGAAGAAAATTGGGCAGCGAGAGTAGGAGGACAATGATTAGTTTTCATAAACTTTTTTTATGTAATAGAAATTGAAGACATTGGATAAAATAATGTTGACCTTACCCAAAATTTCAACCGTGTGTGTGATCTCCATTGGCTGAAGTGTCGCGATCTGGCATACGTAGTCTCCAGCGTCTTGAGTCTGGACGTCCCTGATTTCTAGATTGTAGCCGTCGACGAGCCTGAACCTTTCGTCTGGGCTTACTTTGACGCTGCCTGCTGTGAGGATGGCGATGCCCCTTTTCCATGCTTGCATGTAGGTACCTAAAAGAAATGAAGAAAAAAAAACGTTAGAAAATCAGACAACGACCGATTCGTATCCGTTTAGTCGGAAAGGAGTTATGGAGCCACAGGTTGAGGTCTTTCTTTCTCAGGATCCATCATTCATTCAAAAAGCATACCGGAGAAGGGCATACGTGTACATTATTAAATCCTCGCCTTGTATCGGCATCCTACCACTTGAATTATTTAGCCGGCCGCGGGCAAAATTTCATTTTCATACATCACTCTTCCTGTTTACCCTTGACTGGAGGGTTTGTCGGATCATCCGTTCAGAACCGTTTGTGTTGCGGAAAACAATTGTTTAACTGAGGGTTATCAATTTCATCTAGCTACAGGAAAAAGCCATAAATCGTTGTATTAACATATCTGAATAAATTTGCGCCAATTGTATCTAAACCTTATAAAGCAAGCAAGCCGCGTAGCCCGTATTTCAAGAATTCGTTAAAACTATTGATTAATAGCCACTGGGTTAAAGTTCTTCTTTTGAGGGCAAGTGGATTTCACTAATATAAAGTAACATTATTCAATTGCTTGTCTCACCAAATACATTTCTATTATGATTTCAATTCTTTCTTTTTATACAGATTATATTAGCACTATCTTGGTTGAATGCTTTTACAAGGAAATGCAATCTCAAAATTAGAATGATTCTTTTTGTTCGTCCGTATGTATTCTCGTCAAACGTTCGTTTTATTTTCCTCGTGTACTTAGCATACAACAATTTGATTAGAATAAATTGAAATCTTATCCAACGGAGGTTCGTTCCGCAAATAAATCAGTGTATATTAAAATATGTTGGGTTGTTTTTTTAAATGTAAACTTGGTGCAAGAAATATAATTATCTAAAAGGAGTATCAGTATCAAATTGCACCAAAAAATGAAATCTTAAATATATTGCCGTAAAATTAATTTACATAATGTCTAAACTAAAGGTTAGTAAGACAATAAGAACAAAACAAATAAGAAAGATTAGTAGACAGGATATACGACAAAATAAAAGAAAACCTCGCACGACTGTATTGATATTGCACTTTTTTTTAAATTGTTAAATTTTTAATTTTTTTTTAACAAGGTTTCAATTTTCTTCCAATATGTAGATTTGTAGGTTCAACAATGCAAGGGCATTGCACAAACCAATATTATTAATAATCTTTATGTAAGGTATTGGTTGAGATAAAAAAGTCAGTGTCACGAGCGGGATTCGAACCCACGACCTTCGGCTAAATAAACCACTGCCTACCACTTGAGCTATAGCGATTTTGATCTACTCGGACACCTGTTTATCTCAACCAATACCAAAAGATTAATTAATTGAAAGAAGCTTTTTGGTCAATCGGACCACGAAATCTAATGGATTTAATAAGTAAAATGAAGTACATAAGCGCCAAGAATTGAATAGATTACATGACATTTGAAAAATGTCCAAAAGGAAGGTAAATTCGAATGGTGGGGTTGAGATGGGAAGTTGGTGTCCAAGCGCATCGAAGTCGCGATAGCTCAAGCCGAGGATCGTGGGTTCGAATCCCGCTCGTGACACTGACTTTTTTATCTGAACCAATACCTTACATAAAGATTAATTAATTGAAAGAATTAATTTGGTCAATCGGACCACGAAATCTAATGTGGATTGTTAATAATATAACTTTGTTGTAGTTTCGGTCACAGAAAATCATGATGTGGTGAGAATCACCTCATCAAACTGTAACGGAACGTGTATGAATTGATAGTTTTATATACGCAATTCTGTACCGATTATTTTGTGCATGCTCACTGAATCTACTGATTTAGCTCTTATGAGCTGTACTAAAACCAAATTACTGGAATGGGCAAAACGTTTGTTAACGCGATGTGAAACTATAATGATGAGAGACGTGGGTTGACCGACTTATGTGAGGGAAGAGGGACGTCAGTTTCAGGCTGTCAGCACTCAAACTCGCTCCGCTTCGACAGTACGATCTCTTGATCGACCGTCATGCGGGCCCCTTTGACTTAATGTCACCAAGGGAAAACAGAAGACTCTTTCTTTTGTACCAGCTCGTTTTGTTGGATGTTCGTGTCATGTCTGAAAAATTTGTAGGGCCTGTTTGTCGACGGCAGGTGCTGTGATGAATGGCCGGCTGGTTCAACCTCCCTTTTTCAATTCGTATTTGACATCGGCTTTAGAATCGAAACAATGCTCAAGTGACCTCTCGCGAATGAGATTCTGCCTACCAAAAATCACCAGCTAAAAATAAAACAATAAACATTTTGTGTAAGGTGCATATCATTATGCTTCCAATGGTCTCGTGGCTACTATATTCTTCAGAAAGGGCAGAGAATTGGGAGCGTGACTAGCATATAGTCAGATAATATAAACAAACAGTAGGGGCCATGCACGATAAGTTATTAGCATTGCATTCGTGCGGGGAAATTTAGTACGTATTCAAAACGAAACAAGATTCTCGGGAACGATGTGGTAACGCTTTTTTAATTTCCGTCTTTGATAAAACTTGAAACTATAGCATGTTTTTTTTACACGAATATTATCACGACGTAATCATACGTAATTTATTTACACTCATCAACATGATGATTTTTCCGTCAAGTAAGTCCCACAGAACTGAACATTAAGCGTACACAAACATACAGCTAAAACTGTCAGAAACAATGCGTTATGTAAAAATGAAACATATGTCAAAAATTTTGAATATAGAATTAATTGTTTGTTGAGCTATACCAAAAATAAATAAATATATAAATAAAATTTTAGAAAATTACGAAAAGAAAATAATTTATTTTACGTTTTTCCTCTAACCATCTTGTAATAGAATCAAATAAAGAAACCTGTCGCCTAATGATGACCATTAAGGTGAGAACGCATTGTCGGAATAAAAATGGCCGTGCTGCGAAAGGGTGTTACATGAGTCGGGACTATTTATTACCCCGAGGTTATTTAAATACCCGGGCAACATGCGATCCTTGGAGAAAGGCAATATTTCAGAAAAGATCCTCGAGATAATCCCACCCCCTTTTAGGCCCTCGTGGGGCGGATAGGGGTGAGTTTGTATGTAATACAAGGTCTCAAGACTTTATGGCGGACCGTTTTAGTAAAGTCGCGAAACGGGGCATCTCCAAGCAAGATTTGACGCTATCCTCTTTCTACCGCCCTTTCTTTATGGTCCTAAGCAGTCCCCCTCAACCCCCCCCCCCATAATTAAGATTTCACTCGGCGTAATTTGAATTCCGGAAAATGTTATATTTCAAAGAGAGATAGGTGGATGGATGGATAGATAGATAAATAGCTCGACAGATAGATAGAGAGTGAAAGTGAGAGAGAGAGTGGTGGGAGTGGGAGAGAGAGAGGGAGAGGGANGAGAGAGAGAGAGAGAGGGGGAGAGGGAGAGATAGAGGGAGAGAGAGAGAGGGGGCGAGAGAGAGGGAGAGAGAGAGGGAGAGAGAGAGGGGGAGGGAGTTGGTGGGAGGAGGGAGAGAGAGAGACAGACAGAGAGAGGGAGAGAGAAAGAAAGAGAGAGAGAGTGAGAGAGGAGCTGTGGGTCCGGCTTGTAAAGAGTTCTTCATTCTGTTTCATGACTCGCGAAATACATGCAATTTCCTTTTTAATAAGTTTATTATAGAAAATACGATTAAAAAAAAGGAAATGCCCGATTATCATCAGGTACGATTAGAACGAATTTAAAAATCAGTCAACTTTGCCACATCGAAAAAAAACACCAAATATTCAGTTGGCCGGAAAATTATTCTGGTTTATGGTTATGAAATAAAAACAATTAAATAAATTTATTTAAACATTTTGTATTAATGAAAATAAGCTCCATCACTCTGAATCCACTTCTCCCAACGCGATGGCTACTCCTATGTATATATGTGTGTATATATATATATATATANGTTTTACTCATAACATTTAACTAACAATTTATTTCATGGTTTTGCTCATAAAATTACACCATTTTTGTCGAGTAGCTTCAGAACAGGACACTCATATTTTTTGTAGTTTATTTTAAACTAAGTATACGTAATTTTGTCGTTATATTAATTAAACATTCCAATTTTAAACCAAATTAACCGAGATCAAAAATTTATTCGTTTTTATTTAAAAAAATAATTTTAATGGTTTGGTAGAAAATTGATCAAAACACCGGAATACCATTTTTTGACATAATGAATTTAACTAACAATTTATTTCTTGGTTTTGATCATAAAATTACACCGTTTTCTTCGAGTAGCGACCGAAAGGACACTTTTTAAATATTTTTTGTAGTTTATTTCAAACTTAGTATATGTAATTTTGTCGTTATATTAATTACAACATTCCTATTTGAACGTAAACCAAATTAAACGAGATCAAAAATTCATAAATTTTTATAACAATTATTTAATTATGATAGTTAAGCAGAAAATTTATCAAAACGCCGGAATAACTTTATTTAAAACAATTAAGTTTATCAAACAATTTATTACATGTTGTACTCATTAAATTTAACAAACAATTTATTACAAGGTTTTGCTCAAAATAGTGCATTAAGAACAACAGAGACTTTGCGATTGTGATAGTGATTATTGTGATAGACGCTGTGTGAGTATACGTGACGTGAGCTTGACTTCGCATATTTGTGCACACCCTACCGAAACGTGACAAGCGTCGGGTAGCACCGGGTAGTGTCGCATGGCGTTGCATCGGGTAAGTGTGTTCCCAGCTTACAGGATGCTTGGATCTGAAGTATTAGAACAGATTTACTGACAAAACTGAATTATCGTGAATAATAGCTACTTTGTGTGCCTGTGCAAATTCCCAATAGAGTAAAAGTGGGTTGTCCGGTTAATTTGTACGGGAGAATGTAAAGCTAATAAAACAAACGCTGCATATCAAAAAATTCATATTGGAGACGGCTTTTATTTTAAATGCCGTAAGATAAAAAGAATTTCTGGCGTGTTCTGGAAAGAAAACTGCCTTGAAATTTTTGATAGCAAAGAGGTCCAAGAGTTGAAACAAAAATTATTCCCGTCGGGTGCTGTGTGCATACATGATACGCAACACCTGCGGCTACAAATTCCATTATGTCAACGGTAGGACCCCCAGCGGATGGAAATCCCTCGTTTAAAATTCCCTGTAACTCTATCAGCAAAAGGACAGAATTAAAACTGCACGGCTCTGGCGTTTTTACTGAAACTATCAATATTATTATTTGGCATTAATCCATCATTAGCTTGATAGATGATCATAACCTCTGAAGGGGGAGGGTGTTTCTTTCCCTCGCTCATTCCATTTATCCTGCTCTAGATGTTTATCTCTCCTTCGCTCTGATCCCCGCCCCTGTTTCCACCACTTTTACCCAACTTCCGCCGAGAAGATTGCGTCCGTCCGTCCGTCCGTGATAGATCGACTATTCAGGTGGACACCTTCCCTGCCTCACCGAATTCCAAACTACAATACAACATCTGTCCCGACACAAATCTGAGCATCCCTACTTACTCATCTAAAATATTTTTGGATCATTAAAAAAATTCTTCAAATAGGCCTAAATCAAATCCTATTTTTTCTTTTTTCAAGAAAAAAGCTGCAGCAAGTTTTAGTTGTTTAATAAAGTTTGAAAATATAAAATAATAAGTAAAGGTTTTTACAATTTCAACATTTTCATTTTCTGACAAATTCCGTCTTACGTCCTTTCAAAGCGTATCTTGCAGTTATTACTAAGTTTAGTGGCTTGGATCTAACCAGGGAGGACGATTATATTCTGTACTGCCTATTTGCCAAATAAAATTCCTTTCCATTCTCAAAGCTATTGTAATTTTTATAAATTTGTTTGGCAGAAATTTGTCTATTGCATTGTACCTGTAAGCTGTCTATCAAAAAAGTATCCAATTTAAGAAGTTGATCCTGTAGTTGTCCAGGTCTCCAATAGTATTTTCCTCGCATTTTAGTCGTTTTGCATTATCATCCTGTCAACCGCGAAGGAAAAACGACCAAACCATGAGAAAAAATTTTGAAAACCCACATTACTGAAAATTTCATTGTTAAACTATATTGAGTCTATGAGAGAAACTTTACTGAAAAAATAAACAATGCAAAGACAGAATTTTTACGACGACCAAACTGTAAGTTCAACACGCAAGAAGAAATTTCACAATTTTTCACGACTTCTATAAAAAGCAATCTACAATATTGTTCCTCGTCAACGACTTCGTCTGTCGTCAGAAAAGGTTTGGATCAAACTTTAGAATTATTAAAGAAAAAGTGGACATGAAATTTTGGCCATTATGTTATTGCCTTCTATTAAAACCTCTGCTTTATTGCTATTGCGAATAGTAAATAATACTCTCTTAGGATTTAACTTGGCATTGTCATTTCGAAATTTATATTTAATTTTTTACAACCCTTTTTAAAATGCTATTCAGCAATATAAACTTAACATTAAAAATCTATTAGAAGGAACATATAGATTCACCGCACATTCCTTTAGTAAGTACACATTCCCAACATTTGAACAGTGCATAATTAATCGGCAAGCAATTCAAGAAAACGGAGTCGAGTCGGTAAAAAATTATGTGTTCGGTTGAGTCACGCCAAATGTCCAAAGTTATGATTATTTCGGTATTACGGGAACGCATCAATAGACAGAACTTTTGCCTACCTCCACTTGGCCTGCCTTTTTACAGCATGGGGAACACACTTACCTGATGCGACGCTACCCGACGCAAATCCAAAGTTCATTTTTCTGTAAGATTGTATTACCCACGGGCACAACTGCCCGATGCAACGCTACCCTACTCTACGTTCTGCGATCCCCACTGTCCAGATTTTCGTCGGGTAGCATCGAGTACAGTCGAAAACAAAAGAACCGGACAGTCATATTTTTATTTCAAACTGTACGTGTTATTGTCGTTATATTAATTACAACATACTTATTTTAATATAAACCAAATTAAGCGAAATCAAAAATTCATAATTTTTTATTAAAAAGAAATAATTTTAATGATTTGGCAGAAAATTGATCAAAAACACCCGAATACCATGTATTGATAAAATGAAATTAAGTAACAATTTATTACAAGGATTTGCTCATAAAATTTAACTAACAATGTATTACATGGTTGTGCTCATAAAATGTAAGTAAAATTTATTAAACGGTTTTGCACAAAATAGTGCATTAAGAACGAAAGAGGCGTTGCGATTTCGATACATGCTGTTGGACTGTACGAGGCGTGCTTTGACGTCGCATAGATGTGCACACCCTACCAAAACGAGACAAGGCGTCGGGCAGCATTTGGTAGCATCGCACAGCGTTGCATGGGGTAAGTGCGTTTCCCGCTTAATGTGCTTTTTAACATTTTAAAATTTAGAACAAGTAAAACCCGATTCATTAATTACATATATTTTACTAGGTTTGCGGCTAGTTTCAAAGCTGGTTGTACAAAATTGAAAAGATAGAAAGTAACTTTGCCCCAGTTCCAGGAGAATAGAGATTGAAAGTAGTTGGACTTCTGTCGGGAAAAGGGAGTATTACATATGACACAAATGAATTATCTTTCGGAGCGTTTATTAACTACTATTTCTAAGGCAATAATAAGTTAGATTAGTTTAATTAATCGACTAAGGTAGTGGTGTATTGCGCGTCCTTTTTCAGCTGAGTATAATTTAGAATCCTCGTCAAAGGCTCATGCCTGTCGTACTATTGTATATTGTCCTCGACTTTTTCACCGGAATCCCTACTTGGCGTTTTTGTGAGAGTTCCGTCTCACTACCCCTGCTATTTGATTTAATCAACCATTTTTTCTTCTGTTTTCCCCATCATTTATTAAAAACATAGTTTCCCTCTGTTAAATTTTAAACAGGGCAATTCATTTTGATTAAAAACTATAAAATACGTCAATACTTGTATCCACGCTTTGTGATAGTTATTTATGGCTTATGATGACGTTGATTCTAAATCAATTGTTCTAAGATGATAATAATCGATCTAGAATAAAAAATAGTACAAAATTGAGAAAATAGAACTATTTCTTTTAGAAAATGTATATATATATAACAAACCTTCATAATTTTCCGGACAATCTAATATATTATTATGGTAATGATTTTAATGTAAATAATAATTTAGTATCTGGGTCCTCTATTCTGATGTTTAGAAGAAACAGTGATGCTTTGTTATTTAATACTTGGTAGCGTTTTGAATATGGTGAGTCCGCGTGAATTTTTAGCGTGATTGTGGTTTCTTGTACTTGTTGTACCTGAACATTTCAAGTAAACCAACCATTTCCGGAATTAAACATACTTACAAATGGCCTACGTTTTTAAAAACACTGGCACCCGAGGGTTCACATAACCTTATAGTTAAAACACTCTTGGAAAAAATAAAATGAAAAAGTGGGTAAGAGTTGTTGTTTTCGATTAATCACTACAAAAATCGTTAATGATTTTAGGAGATGATCAGACAAACACGACTTTGCAACAGCAGAGAAGTAAATGAACTTGGTTACCGATTCTTGAGTATGGTACATAATTTTTTTAATGCCAACGAATCAGTTTCGTTATTTATCACCACTGTTCCGCTGCTGAAGAGAGCATGGATCCGAAAGGGTTCGGACGGTGAATAAACCAGCAAGCTCAACGGAATCAGAGATGATCAGCGATGAATATCACATGAATTCATTCACTCACAGATCAGATATTCAATCAACACGATAATCAAATATTATAGTTAATGTAGAGCTATTAGTTTTTCTAGACTCGATTCAATTAGACAGCGGCTTTTTTGACTGCATTCGTTGATTTGGTTTAAACATTCATTTCTACACTCCAATTATCAAATTAGGATTTTATTTAAAAAGTGTAAAAATCCTGCAATGCAATGTAAAATTATTATTCCTAATTAATATAGTGTTAGTTAAAAATTTACAGAGACATTAACAGACCTCGATCGTATCTTTCTAGCCACTGAGGTCGGCTCCAGTGGCTATCAGCGCAATCAGTTTCTAGATCCAGACCCACTCACACTCATACTCACCCTTAAATCTTAAAACTGTAAAATTAAATTTTACATGAACCAATAGACCCGGTTTTTCTCATCCTCATACTTCTGCTTCCTCTTAAGATGAGCTTTTGAAATTTGAATCATAAATTAAAGAAGGTTGCTTAGGAAATTGTAAAATTATGAGCAGTTAATATTAATCCTGTTCAAAAGGGGAGAATTTCAAAATTTGCATTTTTGTTACTGAGTGGCTTACTGATCGTCGAAATTATAAGGTACTGAATCGAAAAATCTGAATATTGCTTTTTCTCCAATTAGGCCGCATTAGGGGTGGCTAGGCGGGGGTAGTCTTATCATCAAAATTATAAATCATTTTACAGGTAGAAACGTGATATTTGGTACAAAGGTAGATAACAAAGGTATTGTAAGTAAAGGGAAAAATTTGAAAACTGCAAGTTTCTTAAAACTTATGCCACTTTACGGTAGTTCTAAGTGCGTCATCTATCAATGAAACAAGAATATTAACTTTCATTACAACATTTCACATAAAAATTTTTGCGCGTACATATTCTTGATTTGAACAAGTGGTTTTGGTGGCCCAAACGGCCCACGGTAGTTAATAATTATGTTAATAAATCGTATTTAATGAAAACGAATACGATAAATAATAAATTTCCGACACGAATATGATCTGTGCCAGCTGATTAATTTAAAATATCTATTTATTAAGCAAAAATTTAAATAGACGTGCATGATCTGGACCAGCTGATTAAATGAAAATACCTATTTATTAAGAACATTTTTTCACGGTTGGGTTTTTGTTGGATAGATTCTTTCCTAATTACATCACTCAATACTCAATATTCCACCATCGGCTTTGTCACACAACACAAGCTAAACAATACATTCAGTCTCACTATGTAATGACTATCGTTTTTTTTTTCTAGGCCCCCCAAAAAAATGAGTGATACGAATTATTATTTGAATATCGTGAGATGAGGTCTGGTGTGACGTACGTGTTAGAAAAACATTTTCTTTATCGTGCCAACGTTTCGATCTTTCTTGAGATCATCTTCAGGGCTCAAAGTGTTTGTTTTCCGTATAGATGTGTCATTCTTGTGTGTCGAGTTGAGAGTGTCCACAAGTGCCCTTCGGGCTTGTTTTTGTAAAAAATGTTTATATTTTTATATTTTACGTTTCTTATATTTTTTCATGAGGAAACTGTGAACGATAATTTTTTATTGCTCTATCAACTAACAAAGGCTTAAAAATATTAACTATTTTTTATTAATTAAATGTGTATATTAAATTTGTATCGATACGGCTCTTAGTTTGAAATGAATGATTCGAGTATATATATTTGAGCTATCTGACTTTGTCGTCATGTGAAAAAGCCGCCTGCAATTTTCTGCTTCTTACTTTCTGGCTCCCTAAAAATATAATTTGTAAAACCGGATTAACTAATCGACAATAGCGAAGACAGTTAAGGAAGTTACAATTTGGTATAAAGGGTTTTAATGGAATTAACAAGTAACGCTGAAAAGTGGTCCCCCTTATAATTGCAAGCGATTACGTGAATTTCGTAAAAGCCGACTAATGAAGCCATTGGTGCCGCTTTAAACGCACTAATCGGCCATGTGCGTAAATGCGTAAATGCTAATATTAAATATGTATAATTTTAAGTAAAAAAGAAAAGAAAAAATCTAATTACCAGATGTCATCGAAAGAGTTTTTTAAATCTTAAGGTGTTTTGCCCTTAAATATCCTAAAATATATCCTGAAATAATACTTTCGAAACATATCTTTCTAAAGCCGGGAACACACGTACCCGATGCAACACCATTCGAAGCTACCCGACGCAAATTTAAAGTCCATTTTTCCATAAAATTGTATTACCCCCGTGCACATCTGCCCGATGCTATGCTATGCTACCCTAATCTACACTACGCGATCCCCACTCTCCAGATTTTCGTCGGGTAGCATCGAGTACAGTCGAAGACAAAAGAACCGGACAATCATATTTTTCTTCAAACTACAGATATTATTGTCGTTACATTAATTACTACTTATTACTTAATTTAATATAAACCAAATTAACTGAAATCAAAAATGCAATAGTTTTTATTTTAAAAATAATAATTTTAACGTTTTGGTAGAAAATTGATCAAACCACCAGAATACAATTTTTTCATATAATGAATTTAACTAACAATTTATTATACGGTTTTACTCATAACATTTAACTAACAATTTATTTCATGGTTTTGCTCATAAAATTACACCATTTTTGTCGAGTAGCTTCAGAACAGGACACTCATATTTTTTGNTATATATATAAAACTAAATAAAACAGTAAAAAATAATTTAAAAAAATATAAATCATATAACTGTCACTATGAATATAATTCGTTTTCGTTGGTTGGGATGCTAAAATAAAACATTCAATTTGTATAAAATGAAAATAATTTTTAATGAATAATGCATAAATGCATTTGACTCCCTATAGAAACTGTTGCACATAATTATTTAATTAAAAATATCATTCCTTATTTTCCTTCCTTTGATTGTCTCTTGGCTTCCGCAGTTGTGCATTTATCGTTTGCAAAATTTGGTAAATATTCGCAATTCAGAAGTCAATGGAGAGGTTGATTCGTACGGTTGTACTAACTTACTGAAAACAACTTTACTATTTGTAACCCAATTTCTTAGCGATGCAGTATTGTCTTCTACAACTTCTTCAACTCTTCCAATTATCAAGGTCTGACGTTCCAGAGCATGTAGGCTTTACTATAAATAAAATTAAATTCAGCCGGGCGGTTAAAAATCCGAGCTGATCCCCTGTGCCTGACTAATCCGGGATTTACCCCTAAGTTATTGTCCTTGGGGATCTAATTGAGCAAGCAGACAGACGTTAACCCAACTCGTCTAAAACACTCTTTTTTATGCTGCACTGTAGAATGAAATGTGACGGAAGGGTATTTTAACACTATAAAACGCGCAAAATGTATAAAGTAAATTACATTTGCAAATAAACTAAACATGTTTTAAACTTTAAACCACCAATAAAATCAACTTAATGAGCGATGAACTCCTATTACTTCTCAATAGATATAATTGTTATTTATACATTCAACAGGAATTTCGGTATATATTTTTTAATTGATAAATATTCTTTGGTTGTTTTGAACTGGGGAGAAAAATTATCCAAAATAAGTGTTACATTCACACCGTGTTCTTGGGTCGATTACTTTTCAGCATTATCTGTCCAATTACATATTACAATAACTGCGGGGATTAGTTTTGTAAAGTAACTTAGCTATTTATTCTTCTCATCTTCTATCGTGGTTGTTCGCTTATTTTAAGATTGTTTTTAAGGTGTTTTTCAGGAACATACAACTATTTCAACATATCATTTTATTACAGCGATATCGATTTAGGGGGCTTGGGGCAAAACATACTTTTTGGCATATCTGCCATGTCATGGGCAAAACATAGCCATGTTTGGTATACATTAATTCTTTAATTCATCTTATGTTCACACACTGACGGAAAAATCGCACATCACCGAATTCTCAAATTGAGTTTTGCAATTGAATGGTATATTCAGCAGTCTGCTAATGGACTCGATCAGCGTTTGCTTTTCATTAATATTTTTGGTGCACACCTTTACGTGCTTATACGATTCCACCTAATAACACGAGTCACATAATTCTGATCTCGCCCTGTTTATTTTGTGTAGGTATTACTTATAAATTGTATGATTTGAATGTAATATACATAACCATGTTTTTGGTCACATGTACACCTTTGAACCAACATTACCCACATGACGGTTGTACAGAACAACATACTTGGAGAAACTTATTTGGAGTTTTGATTTATTACAATAACTTGGGGATAAAACAGTACTTACATGTACTTAAGGTAAGTAAATTTTTGCATTACTGGAAAATATACTGGTATACTACTTTTTTTAATAATAAGTTGGCGAAATACTTGGGGACTACTTTCTCATAACCATATCGCACAGAGAGGGTGAGAGAGGGAGAGAGATTGAGAAAGAGGGAGAGAGAGGGAGAGAGAGTGAGGGAGAGAGAGGGAGAGAGAGAGTGAGAGAGAGAGAGAAGAGAAGAGAGAGAGAGAATGAGAGTGAGAGTGAGGGAGAAAGAGAGAGAGAGAGTGAGAGCGTGAAAGAGAGAGTGATTGAGTGAGAGAGAGCGACAATACGCCAACGGTGTCAGCAGGAGGTGACGGAGCAAGACTGGAATGGAAGAGATATTAGGCTCAGAGTTTGCTCGCTCGTTAAATCCCCGCTAAACTTGTTTCCAACCCAATGCGGTTTCCGACAGAATTAATATGCATTCAAGAAGCTCTATTAGGACTCCTCCTTCACAATCTGAGCCTACCCGAACGTTTATAAACTTTTCATAATTACTCTAATAGCCCACACCCCCACCGTTTAAAACCACCCATTCGACTCACTTCATCTTTGGTAATTGCATAAAGAGTTGTCAAAACGAACACGCTTGTTTTTCATATTCGCTTCTTTAATGTAATATGGTTAAATTTTTTCATAATTTTTTTCTTTATTTAATCTTGCAAATGATAGCGTTATAATGTTTAAGTCACGAGAGGATATAATAGAGTTATAATATTTACTTCAGTAAAATATAAAGACAGAATACATAGCAGTGACAGAAGCCTCTGCAAAATTTCACTATGTTGTTGTTATTATTAACTTAGAGAGAGAGAGAAAGAGAGTGAGAGAGAGAGTGTGTGTGTGAGTGAGTGAGGAGTGAGTAAATGAGAGAGAGTGAGAAAGAGAGAGAGAGAAAAAGAGAGAGAGGGTGAGTGAGGAGTAAGTAAATGAGAGAGAGAGAGAGAGAGAGAGAGAGAGAGAGTGAGTGAGAGAGAAAGAGTGAGTGAGAGAGAGGGTGAGTGAGTGAGGAGTAAGTAAATGAGAGAGAGAGAAAGAGAGAGAGAGAGAGAAACTTATTTTTATATATCGATTTTGCTTTCTAGAAGATATAGTATGTTGTCCAATGAGGGGGCCAACATGGACTCTCTGGGTCCTGAACTGTTCTTTGCCTAAGCATCCTGCCACAAAAGACTATACATCTTAAAATCCTTAATGGATCCTTAATGAGACCAAAACTTGGTGGAACAATACCACAGGTTTGCGGCAAGCGAAGATATATATATATATATATATATATACACGCAACAATTACAAAAGAATTACTGGAAGGCAATAGCAACCGAACCAGTATTTTGGTTGGACTCCAGACAGGACATTGCCACTTAAGAAATCACATGCACCGGGTAGGAGTTCAGATAGAAGAAACACGGTGCAGATACTGCTAGGAAAATGGGGAAACCGATGAACATAATTTATGTTTCTGTGAAGGTCTATGTAGGTGCAGTTTCTTGCAACTAGGACAAGAAAAATCACAAGGAAGATCCTACTCTAACGATGGAGCTATGGAGGCTATGCCTAGCTATGGCTTTTATCACGATCCCCCTACCCCATAGTAGATGGCTGTACTTCCAAATACTAGCGATGGTATAGGGTGGAATGTTTCATTAAGAAAAGAACTCGATATTTAGCCACCATTTTTATATTCTTTGCACACACTACGCTTTGGAAAGTTTTGATCATTTTAGAAAAAAAATGTAGACGAAATTCGCCACAAAAATAATAATATTAATAAAATTAAAATTGAACCGACTTTCTTCAGCACTCGGAAAATGTATAATTTTAACTTGAAAACGAAGGCTACAGGACGTTTGCGAGTTAAGAATGATTGGGGGAGGAGTTCGATCCACTTTCATTGTGACGTCATTACGTATGACATACGATTAAAATCTTTATTGATCTTAGCATGGAGCTTCTAGTGCTGCGCCGAAGAAACGGAGAGATTAGATATTATAAAATAACTATTTTTAATTTTACTAAAATCTACATGTAAATGAGTGTCTAATGGTGCTCTAAAGCGATAAAATTGAGTTAACCAATAAGATTTAAAGATCATGTAATTTGCTTGTATATGCTAAGACAAAGGTTCTGGCAGTGGATTTTCTCGTTTCTTCATTTTCCCAGTATTGAATTCACAATTTGAAAAGTTAATGAAAATGTGGAATTAGATTACAGAAAGAATCGACCTCGTTTTCTGTCAAGATGGCGATCTTAATGGAATTTTAGATCGGCTCTTTTAATTATTCCTTGATTTTGTGCACAAGTTCAGAAATGCAACGTCAACCCTTTTCACTCTCGTCCAAGTCCATAATTCACAAAAGGACCCAACATCTATTAAGCAGCCGCCCAACAACAGGACTAGCGAACCTCTCTTAGCCACCCGATTAATTATTCATATTAATAGCACCGACTCTAATTATACACAAGTTTTCCCTTAAAGCCCACCCCCCGGCACTTCACTCATGACCTTGCATAAATTCTCTAAAACCACTTTTAGAGACCCAGTCATTGCCGAAGGTGACTTCAAAATTCATTTACGACTCTGTAATTTAAGTCAAAAAAGCCTGACGTATAATGATCAAAAAAGTAATTAATCATCAAATGCAGGAATGTATAACTTTCCATTACGTGTTTCCAACTTCAAAACCCTGCATAGGTCTCAAAGCTTTTTCACTTTTATATCATTTATTAAATATTAAAATAATATATCTGACAAAAAACAACCATCTTTTCACCTCTTGCGCCTCAAGAGTATATATATAAACTTTACATGTCGTAAAAGCTATTGGATGCCTTGTACACTTATAAACTTATTTTTGTTATTTAAAAATACATTTTACTTTATAGAATTTGAAATGGTCGATCAGATATTTTTCGTAACGAAGGGCATGAAGAAGTTTCGCTACAAGATTCCTCCAGTTACCGTTCCGTTAAGGATCGTGATGACTTCTTGGTTATCCAGCTTCACTTTCCTAAAGTACTTCTGGCGGAACTCTCTTAAAACAGGGCTCACTTCCATGAAGCGAAAAGCGTCCTCTGCGAAGTTATGGTTGCATAAGGTTGATGGCAATAAGGTGATGGCGCGACCCTGTCTCCACGGTTCGTAGTTCAGCTGGAGCAATTCACCCCTCGCCCTTAATACTAAAGACACCTCGTAGGTTGTCATACTAGAGCAATACATGTAGCTTCGGCCTAAAGTTTAAGTCCAGTCTTGGACAACAAGTTGTCATGTAAGCTATTTCTCGCACTAAAGACCAGACGTTCCTTTTTCTTGCCTCCCACTTTTAATCAGGTCTGCGATATTAAAAGACTTCAGTTTCCCCCTACTTACTCCTACACCATACAGCTTATCTATTGGGTTGTCCGGAAAATAATGCAGGATTTTGGTATTAAACAAAAAAAAAAGAAACTAGTTACTTTAAAGCAATGTTCTTTAATCAAAATAATTTCCCATACTCTCAATACATTTCTCCCAACGTGTTGGTAACTTATTNGACATTCATACAAATGAGTAATCCTGTAAACGTAAACAGAATATTTTATATAGATTTTTTTTAATGAAAACTTAAAATCCTGCATTATTTTCCGGACAACCCAATAACTCTGACAACAGCTTCCGACACGATATCCCTTTATTTATTACCACATCGGCCAAGAACTGCGTCAGTCTGTCAGTCTAATATATCTCAGATGCAGGCTCAGGGTATAGCTCCCTTAGCACACTCACTGTAGTGAGTCTGCCAACTATTCATGCCTCTCGCCTTGGCCATTAGATAGTCGTAAGGATAATAGTCATAGTAAGGTAATCTGATATTTATTAATGTAGATTCTCTGGTTGCTTCTCTCGCTAACGAATCCGCTTTTTCATTGCCACAAATTCCACAGTGAGCTGGAATCCAAAACAAGACGAGCATTATTTCTTTTTCTTTTTTTTCTCATTTCGACAATTATGTCCCTTATTTGTAGTATTATGTCCAAGGACCTTTTGAAATCCGTTATTATTATCACTGTTGATTTATCGGAAGTATTTGAGCGGGCATAAAGTAGGGCCTCCTTAATTGCTTGAAGCTCACAAGATTTGTGGCTTTGAACAATTTTAATATTCTCAATTAATTACACACAATTTTATCTAAATAAAATACTTGTGTTATAGGCTATACTAGATGAATTTCATTACTTGGTAACACGAGGGATGTTCTTTGACACTGCCACCAACTAATAACTAACATTTTTTACAAGGATTTCTTAAACAACTATTATCACAGTCAGTTTATCTAAACTTTATGCATAATAATTACATAAATAATCCTTTTATAAATAACTTAATTGCTAAAATAACTATTATTGCTAAAATTCACGATGGGGGGGGGGGGCTTGTCCTGTTCTAAAATTCCATTGTATATTATACTCAAACCATTAATAACAGTTTTTAAATTACACGAATTGCTATTGGTGGATGTACATCAGTTCTTTCACAAGGCGGCGACCTGTATTTTTCTCTGTAGTCTGGATTTTGACTTCATCAAAGTTAAAACCATGACTTTTAGCATGATTATGTTTCGAACTATTTATTTATGTATTTCATAAATCATATATCTCAAAATAAGTGTGTGAAGGAGAGGTTGTAAAAAATGAGTGACATGATGTATAACCATTTGTTTGCATATTGACTAAGTATCTGTGAAAAGCCAAAATGAAATAAAAAATTGTATCATTTTGTTAATTGTTATCTGTCTCTGTAGTGCCCTGATTAAGACAATAACAATTGGCAAAAGCTTGGCGTCAATACAACACCAGTATTTGTTCTTTTGACCACAACCCAAATTAACGGAAACATCGGTATCGAACGTAGTCGATCGCTAGGATCCATTGTAGTTTTGTTTCTTTTCTTTCATTGTTGCAATCAGTGAAGTTTAGTGCTACATGTTGTGTGTAGATGTGGATGATTTTTCTTTTATTACAGTTTGTTAATACGAACATATTCATGAGAAAATATTGTTTGGACCTACGTATTAAAGGTACAATACCTAAAACAAGGTAAGCAACAGCCCTTCTCAATAGATCTTATTGTACCGCAAATAAGTGTGGGTGGAGGCTAAACTTCACGTCATGAGTGCCCAAAAAATTCGACGTCACTCTTCACAGCTTTCACTCAAAATCCCTGAACCAAAGTGCGCACATAACAAATCTCGAATCGGACTATTCATCTGGCAACGCCACCAGGGAAAGACGAAAACCCACTAAAAATGTTTACGGATATGTACAGGCTTTTAAATCAAGATTCAAAAAAAGGAATTTTATTCAACCAAATTACATTACTACTGATTTTAACATGCCATGGAGAATTTAATAAATATTTATATAATTACAAATTAAAAAACACCAATTTATGCCAATGTGGGGAACTAGAAACATATTGTGACGAAATGCGAAATCTATAACCATAAAAGAAGAATACTAGAAATGGAAATAAAAACAAAAATAGATGATGAAAGTAAATTGGTAGAACTGACAAAGAACAAACACAATTATAAAGAGTTTATAAATTTTATAAAATATGCCTATGAAAAAAAACTAAACACAGTTCACAAAATCAAAATGAAAATCATCGATAATAAAAAATTCCCACAAGGGCTTTTAGTTTTATGTAAGTAAATAAATAAACAACTTCAATGTACAAATTTAATTACTCTTAGTGAACTATTTATTTATTAACTTATGAATGTATATCGTTAAATTATTTATTTAAAATGGTAGTTTAAAATAAATGTATATGGTTTAATCATGTATTTAAACTGGTAGTATTAAGTAGTTGAGTTTGTTATTCATATGTTTTTATGATCACTATGTTAATTCCCTAGTCAATTTTATTAATAACTGTAGGTGTATATAATCGAATTATTTAAATGAAATGTATTGTTTTTATGTTATATATGCACATAGTTAAATTATGTTATATTTGAGAAAATTATATTTGAGAAGTTATATTTAAAGTTATAAATGTTAAGGTTATTTAAGCTAGCATGTTTTAGTAAATTAAGTTTTTTTTTTTTTTCATTATTCTCATGTTTATATGAGTATAAAATTGAATTACTTATATGAAATATCAAGTCTAAGTTATAATGTATATATTTAAATAATTTATATGAAATGTTTGTTTAGATTTATAAAGGTATATAGTCTAACGGGTCTATTTAAGCTAGTAAGATCTATTTAACAATCTTGTTTATTTAATTTTTCATTGTGCTCATGTTTTTATTACTAGTCAAAATAGTCTATTTATATTGTTTAAAATAGTTCTAACTGCCAAAAATTCTCTTTAAAAATTGTTATAAAACCGTCAGGGAAAAAAATCCCTGTAAAACCTAAAGATCTGTGTAAGGGGACCTGTTGTGATTGAAAAAAAAATTATTAATTTAGAAATTTATTAAAACAAATAATGTGATAAATAAAAAATAAAATAAAAGCAAACGCTGTAAGAGGTTTACACCGAAAAACAGCAAAAACACAAATTAACAAACCAAAAGGACAAGGATATGTACAGGCTGTAAATAAATTATTTAAAAAGTTGTTTGCTAAGTACTGTATCATAGAAGGTTTATATTTCTGACGATTATTTACTCTCGCATTCACGAGTAAGATTTTGTTTAACGGACGATACTGTAAGCGGATAGTTTTTTTTCTCGCAGTTTCTAAACTAGCGAAACAATAAATAAAAAGGAAAAATTTCGGAAAAGTGTTGTTACCAAAAATTCCTCCCTGTTCGAAATGTTAACACCGGCGCTAGTCTTAGAATAAAAAGGGCGTGTCAAACAAATTAAAAGGTAGCATTCCAGGCCGAATGGGAGAAAAACTGAAGAACGACACAATTGCCCTATGATATTTGCCAGCGGGGTGCCCTTTGCAAAGGTTGTCGGTAACGAGTACCGCCTTCGCCGCAGGATTTTACGAGTGAAATTTTCTCTTCCAAAATATTCCTTTTACAAAAACCACATTAAATTCCTAGTTAACATTTGATCACACCATATTCATAACAAAGTAGAACTGTTTAAAATTAAAATTTGTTAATTGAATACAACTGGACAATGAATAGTTGGTAGTTTTTTTCCTTCAGTATCAATAGATTTTAAAATGTTTAGTTGCTAACGAACCAACAAAAACGATTAAAATGGTTTCAGCTTGATTTTCAATTAAATAAAACCCTCAACTAACTTTCTTAGGCTTTTAATTATCAATACTATCAGTTGTATACTTTTATATGATTAAAAAATTCGATATATAATTTTTCAACCTTGTGTTTATTGAAATACCTAAGTTATATTTATTTCAAAAATAACACCTTTAACGTCATCAATAAATTTATTATAATACAATATCAATATTACAGAATATGAAACTGAGCCAATTAAGGTATCTTCTGGTGTTCCATAAATTCTGCTCATCTCTCACCTCTATTGATCAATATTTTTATTCTATTTTCTTGTGTTATATATCAATCCATTCCTCTCATTTTTGCTGAAGACCTATCAATTTTAAGAACAATGTAATCTAATGAGTTTGTCGACTGCTTAAATCTAACTTAAATTCAAATCATCATTAGTCCATTGAAAACAATTTAATACCAAAAATAGATCAACCTCTTGTATCACATACAATTATAACATAAAAAGTTCCTATTTATCCTTAAAAACCATCACAATTGATCTTCGTGTAACCTTTAATTAAAAATTAGATTTTAATAAACATACAGTGGGGCGTCGGTGACCGCTACGGTTTAGGCGTTGACATGTCGTTACATCACTGTAAGGTAAAGGTCCCAAGTTCGAATCCAGCAGCCCTGAATTCGAAGCGGGCATACTTACAAATGTGCATTTTTCAAAACCACCGGCACCCCGATGGTTAACCCACGTTAAAATATAGCCTAGCGCATTATATATATAAAATAAAACATAAAAAAATATACACACTGATAAAATAAAATCCACATGTTTAAAAGTGTTAGGCTTTATCTCACGAGATTTGGTAGTAAATTCCATTATTATATTCCTCATGATGAGATCTTCACTTAAATATTGTACTCCAGTCTGGAATCCATACAGTGCTCCTGTAATTCAGAACCTTCAGAGAGTGCAAAGTAAATATTTAAGAATGGTTACCTTTAAAAAGGGACTAAACCTTTCCGATTATAACCAATTTCAATCACAGTTGAACTTACTTATTAAAACACTTCGACTTATTAACCTTTTTAAAATTATTAATTCATACATTGACTTTCCACAACTTCTAAGCAACATTAATTTCTCCACTATTCATTATCACCTTAGACACCACACGATCTTCTATATTCTATACCCCAATATTAACTATGTGAAAAACTCGCCCCTACACAGAATAATGGTTAAATAGATAAATGATATCTTTATGAATCCCTTACGATTATTTAATTCCTCTATTAATATTTTTCAGAACTAACTTCACAATTCGCTAAATAAATCTCGACAATGTAGGCATAAATATTCATTGTATTTACATAAAATTTTTCCCTTATGTTCTATCCGTATAAACATGTTTGTAAAAACACCACACCACATTATGTGTAAACATTGTAATGATTATTAGTATTATGTGTAATTCATTATTATGTGTAATTATTATTATTTCTTTATGTATTATTAGTTGTAATGTATTTATATATTTTTGTACAAGAATAGTATCCGTTTATAAATAAATATTGTTTAATAGATTCGATTTATATAACAGACAGGCGATTCATCTTAATTAGTCCAAACTCAACCCCTCTGTCATATTCATCCCTTATCATTACTATTTATGACGGTTCGGCCGTTTGTCCTGATAGTTTGGTCAAGAGTAAGATAAGGGCTGATCAAGTATTAACCCGTGTATCTCATCTTAGCCGCAATGAATATTAATTCAGGGCTAATGAGATTTCTTCCGGGGTAAAACCCACCCCTCGACCATAATCCTGGGTTCAGTCTAAGATAGCTTGGCCGGCGTTTCTGCAAACCCAGATCGCCAATGCTCCCTAACCTCACATATGCTAGAATATAGCAGGAACAGTTTCATATTTTATGAACTGAGGTTAGAATATAAATATATTATAATATTACAACTGAGTGATTTCAAATAAAAATCAATTATTTTTTTCTGATTCTATTGTTATTTTCTGATATTACAATAAAATTAAATAAATTATTTATTGCTTATAAGTCAACATATTTTGTAACATATTATGTACATCAAGTTTACTTGAAATGTAGAAATCCGTTATTGTCACTTTTCACTCAGTAATTTTTTAAGAGGTATTACATATCTTTACTAAAATAAACCAAAATAATTCTAAAAGAAGGGCATATGTTTACTAGAAATAGATGATGTAAGAAACTTCCTTACGTTTTGAACGAATGATTTGATTTCATTTCTACAAGGTCAACTCTGTACACGCATACATATAATTAGCCTATTACTTATGGCAAGCCGAAAGAACACCCTCTTCGGTGTTTTGGTATTTCGAGTCTTTTACGTCCCACCGCCGGAAGTTAGGCTTCATGGGCTGTGACAGCTAAATCATTTCAGCCCCCATCGCATACAGTTGGCGTTAAGCGGGAACACACTTACCGCAACGCTATGTGACGCTACCCGATGCTATTCGACGTCTTGTCACGTTTTTTTAGGGTGTGCACATCTATGCGACGTCAAGCGCACGTACATACACACAGCGTACATCACAAATCAGTATCGCAATCGCAACGCCTCTTTTGTTCTTAATGCACTATTTTGAACAAAACCTTGTAATAAATTGTTTATTAAACTTAATTGTTTTAAAGAAAGTTATTCCGGTGTTTTAATAAATTTTCTTCCATACTGTTAAAATTCATTTTTTTAAAATAAAAACTAATGAATTTTTATCTCGTTCAATTTGATTTACATTAAAATAAGAATGTTGTAATTAATATAACGACAAAATTACATATACATAGTTTGAAATAAACTACAAAAAATATGAGTGCCTTGACGCTACTCGATGAAAACAGTGTAATTTTATGAGCAAAACCATGGAATAAATTGTTAGTTAAATTTTATGAGCAAAACCGTGTAATAAATTGTTAGTTAAACTCGTTGCATAAAAAAATGGTATTCCGGTGTTTTGATCATATTTCTACCTAACCATTAAAATTAGTTTTTTTACTAAAAAATAATGAATATTTTTCTCGGTTAATTTGGTGTACATGAAAATAAGTATGTTGTAATTAATATAACGACGATAATCAAAAAATCGTATTCCGGTGTTTTGATTAATTTTCTACTAAACCATTAAAATTAATCTTTTAAATAAAAAATAATTAATTTTTAATCACAGTTAATTTGGTTTATATTAAAATAAGTATGTTGTAATTAATGTAACGACAATGATACATGTAGTTTGAGTAAGAGTATGAGTGTCCGGTTCTTTCGCCTTTGACTGTACTCGATGTTACCCGACGAAAATCTGGGCAGTGGGGATCGCAGTGCGTAGAGTAGGATAGCGTTGCATGGCATCGGGCAGATGTGCACGGGGGTAATACAATGTTATGAAAAATTGGGCTTTGCATTTGCGTCGGGTAGCCATATGGTAGGGTTCCATCGGGTAAGTGAATTCCCCGCTTTAATACGTGCAGAAGACCTTCCTCATTCTTATTCTTCAATTAAATGGGACCCATTGAGCAGGCTTTCTATACATTCCCGACATATATGCGGGTTTTAGCCCAAAATTAAGTGGCAGAGTTTGCTCTATTCTTAGTTGGGAAAATATGGTTCATCTTCATCAAATCAGATCCTCCGAGAGCGATGTATCGACCGTGGCGATCTTGATTGGTTAGAACTTCTATGTCGATCTTTCACTGGCGCTGTCAGCGAAGACATCCTTTTCAAGAGCTTAGCTCGTTAGACGACTCGGATTGCATGGCGAAATCGTCCAGGACGAGTATAGCAGGAACGATCCAGGGCGGAGACAGCCGGTTGCCAATTCCAATGGTCATATCTATACTGCTTTTCTCTTAGCTCATTTATGAGGTTAAGCAGGAAATATTCTATCAATCAACATTTTTTCCAAACCATTATCTCCCGCCAACACTAAGCTTATAAGTCTGAATTTATTTTACCAGTGTATGTCTTTTTGTGTTAACTGTGTCCTCAGTACAAGGTTTAGGTTTCATAGGTGCTTTATTGCTTAAAAATATATTATACATGTCGGAATCCTTGTGTTTAAATTTTAAATGAAACGTGAGATAACAGGCTGGTTCTATTCACTATGATTTGTTGTAATATGTGTAGAATGGACGCTTCCATCAATTGAGTTAGCTGGACAAGACAACTAGAGGATCACATGACAGAGCGAATTTTTATGTATTGAATGCGCAGTGTCGTGACTCGTGTCGGCTTAATATCGTGCAGTCCTCGTTGTACATTTTTAAATAATAAAACGACTTTTTTTTGTTGCAAGTGTTTTCAAATACTCTTTATTCCTCCCACTTCCTACAAATGTGTTATTTTTTAATTTATTTTTGTGAGTGCTTTCGTCTGATGTGTTTTTGAGATGGATGATATTTGAGAGAATGAGTTACGCACCTGTGCGAAAATGTTGTGAAATTAAATTATAATTTTTAAAAATAAATTAAAATGAACTTTAAGGTTGACAATAATAAGATTTAATATTAAATAATGGGAGGAACCAATACCAACCAACTGAGATTGAAAATTGATTGCTAATTGGTATCCCTCCTCTCCTTAGGATCTTAAATATAAACTATGAAGCATATATTGTCTCTTTGTTCTACATATGTACCTTATAATTTATTATATATATTTTTCTTATAGAAGATTTCTGTTGTATGTTGTCATCTTTGAAACCCTCTACCTGTTTATGATCGGGACGGATTTTTGCGGTAGAAAAGTTTTGTTATATGCGCGTTATTTGCGGGCTGAATCGTGTCATTATGTCAGACATGATGTGAAAAGGAAGGTATTTCCACATTGTCTCTTCGGCTTTTTCCGCGGATTTTAACGACGTATAATTACGATTGTGAGACCAGAAAGTTATGAGCTGGAATATGCAACGGAATTAATGTCCTGCTCTGGGCTTACAGCAGTTAGGCCGCATATAATAGGTCACTACGACGACGGATTTTTTCGGACAACAATTGTACTCTAGACGTAATAATCAATCACACAACGAAAATTTTCTATCTTTTCAGTTGTTTCTAGACTTTAAGGTTTATTATTTTGAAAATTTAACAATACTTAATTGAAATCAGCAATATGCTTGATAATTATGGTCAGCAAGAATTAAAAGCCTAGGCAAGCCCCGGAGGCCATCAATAATGATGAAATTGCCGGAGAGTGATAAACTGCAAGATTTTATTAGCATGCAAATAATTATAAATAGGTTTATTTATTATATTATCGCTTTTAGATACAAGCATTATAATAGGATGCAAATTATTTTGGGATGTCGCGTAATTTCAACTACAATCAGTGCCAATTTCATGACCTAACAAAGAAAAACCTAAGTAAAATCTTATAGCCTTCACCTTGTCCTTCGTAATCCTTGTTCACCCTGAAATAAAATAGAATAAGCAGGAAGATGTTTTAATGTGATTATAAATTAAACCATTCCAACTGGCTTATGGATATAGTAATAAAATTTAACGGAAAAATTGAGAGATAACATAGTTTAGTAATTATGAAATACATAAAAGGTGCAGTATTAATGAAATGAATCCTTGAAAGTAGAAGACATAAAACGTAAACTAAAATGTAAATAAATAAACTTAAACTGGTGTTGTTTGAAATGAAAGGTGTGTCTCTTATCATACATATTAAAAGATGTTTTAAAAATTTATATTTGTTTTTTTACATCACTAATAGCAAAAATCCGCTGATATTTTTTTATTTTTAAAAAATTTGGTTTATTTATTATTAATATTATTTTCGAATTTTTTAAAAAGGTTTTTGAGTTGGCTCCATCCATTGCCATAAGAATTGTAACAATTGTTAAATAAAAAATACAAAAATACAAAAACAAATGAGCTATATGCTATATTTTATTGCCTAAAAAGGTTGATCTGTACCGTAACAATTTTTTGGGAAATAAGTGGTGCCCACTAAAAACAGTGATGTAGACCGCAAACATAAGAATGTTGGCATTGTCATTAGTTCTTCATTCTTCTAGCGATTACGTACTGATATACATATCAATAGTAGAGATGGGGAGTCGGTGGCCGCATAGGTCATAATCCATCGGCCCGACATAATTAGAAATGGGCAGTAAATCAGATTTTGGATCTATAAGTTGGAGATAAACAACGGTAACAACACCTTGCTAAGATGCGTCGCACAAACCAAACAAAACAACCGAACTAATAAGTTCAAACCCATCAGAGGCCATACAGGAGGCGGCGCATATAGGACTTCAGTAATTGTTTTCAGAAATAAAACTTTTTCCAGTTTATCTTTTAATTAATAGAAATAATCACTCGTCCCATCTCTAATATTGTACTGTAGTAGAATAGAATGCTTTACAGAACAAAAAATTAACGTACAAATTTCTAGAAAAGATTTCGTTTTGCAAGCAGGGACCATTACACTTAATTTAGCCGCAGTACTCTAGATAACGTTCCTTAGAGATTTAGAAATTTACCTCACGAATCAAGAGAATATATATACATATATATATGCTCTCTCTCTATAAATATATATATATATATATATATATATATTCTCTATNAGTATATATATATATATTCTCTTGACTGCTATTACATCAAAATATAAAACACATTTATCACTCCCATCTTTATGTCTTTATGCCTAGCTTCCTTACTAAACACGTCATTGTTTTATTCTATTATTATTATTAATATATTATTATCACAAAAAGGTCGAAATTTATTAATTAATAACTACAATTATATGTGCTTATGTGCTTTATAAATATAAATTACACTGATATAAAATGTACGCGTGTCACTCGAACTTTTGAATTATTTAATAGTGCCGTATACCATGATTTATTATAGCTTTCTAAGTTGTTCCAAAATTTTACATATATGACTACGCATTTAATTAAACAACATAATCGAAGGTTTAAGTTTTCATAAATGACTGGGGCTATGAAAGAACTAATTCGGGTCAGAATTGTTAACGCCTCACGCCATTTATACATAAGCCCTTTCATTTAATTAAGTGGTGAAAGTGCTAAGGACACTATCTGTGGCCCAAGTTCATAGAGGAAGTCTTATCATTACAAACGATTGCTCCACATGCCTCGGGAAACAGGGTTTGATTAAAAAATGTCGATTAAATAAAAGCACATCTCTTACTTAATCTTGTGAATAAAAGAAATATTCAATAATATTAAATAATAATATAATAGTAATTATAAATAATAAACAAGCCAGATGTATTGATTATTTTCAGAGCTATTTTGTAGGTTAATTAATGTTTCATATTTTCCAGCTGCTATTATTATTTCCCATTAGTAGTATTATTGTCGTTGCCCTATCTGAAATGCAAAATTTAAACCCGAGTTAAAATTTTCACAAATAAAAACGTAGGTTCAAACTGACCAGTACACAAATAATTTAAAAAATAAATATAAAATAATATGTAATAATATAATAAAAAATATGTATCGCTTTAGAAAGGCAAATAAATGTCAAATGCAAAGCTGTTTTCATCCAACAGCGAATAACTAGTAAAAGTTTTTGTCTAAATGTTTTTCTGTCTTAAGTTTTTCAACAAACGTTTTTATCTATTTTATATTGAGTTGTTGTTTTACTGCTGCGATAAAAAACAAAACTGTGTTTTTAACGGTTGGCGAAGGACAAATGGGAAATAGGTAATATGGCATTAGGATAAATTAGTGTACAAAAGAAAATACAGGAAGGTTATACAATCATGAAAAACTTGTACTTTCGTAGATTTCACTGGGTAAACTGACATATGGACTTACCGACATTGTTGACCTCGCAGGGCAAGACGACCATGTCACCTGTGACTACCCTGTACGTGTGCGCTTTGGATTCGAAAGACGGCATGAACTCCAGCTCGGTACTGGGAAAGATAGCTGCGACTCCTGGAAAATGAAAAAAAAACACGTTATCAACGAGAAACTCCGTTATTGTGATTACCCAGGGTAGGCTGTATTCAGATGGTCATTCACTTGGTAATGTTGGTCATTACAAATGGTGGTATGTCGGATTTACTAATTTGGCAAGAAAAGTTGATGTTTAGTGCAGATCCGTTTTGCCAAAGACATGACCTCGTAAAAAATGTAAATAATACGATCTATATTTTACTACAATATTGGAACCAAAAGCGCTTTACTTGACTATACCTCTTAGTGCAGCTGTTGTATTACTAAAGAAACTTAGTATTTGTATTTGTAACATTTTTGCTAAACTTTACTTTTATCACTATGTATTTTGGCTGGAATAAAATTTATAATTTATTTGCATATATGTAATGCAAATATGTAATCAATTATTTTTATTTTGGCGACTGTTACATTGGTTATTTTGCTTGACATTACTCTGGTAATCAAAGAAGCTACAAAGAAAGTAAACGGTAAGTACATCTAGATCGGGGCTTCCCAAACTGTGGTCCGCCGACCCTAACTAGCGAATTTCGGGAAATGTAATAGTTACAAAAGTAAACGGAGAACGAATAAATAAAATTAAAACTAATAACAATGATTACTGAAATAGAAAGTTTTTATTTAGAAGCAGTATGTGTTCTCCACAGACAAGCTTTAGCTATGAAACAAATTCCAGCTTCTTTTAAGAAAGAATTGGATGAATATGTTCGAATTATTAATTGCATCAAGTTACGGCCGTTGAAGTCAAGACTTTTCACAATATACGGGTTGATACCGGAAGCCTTCATCATTTCTAGCTTCACCATGCAGAAGTTAGGTGGTTGTCTGGTGCGAAAGCACTTTCACGATCACAGTCTTATCTCTGTTGTTGGACCACAATTTCAAATTGGCCAAGTTTTCAGCGATGAGGAATGGCAATGTATACTGTCGTGTTTATAAGATATTAATTAATAGTAAATGAGATGACTCTTTCTCTGCAAGGGGAGAGTATCACATTTTTCGATTCCAATCACAACGTTCACGCCTTCAAAAGAATGATTCAGTTGAGAGGAAAAGATGGATTGGCTTCCTACCTTAAATGATTTTTTAAAAGAAAACAAACTGGAGCTTGCGACCGTTGATTGATCAAATAGGTGAACACCTTCGAAGTTGTGAGATATCTTTTGAGCACTACTTCCCAAAAGTTCAAGATATTGTGCTGCAAAACCATGAATGGGTAGTCAAACCGTTTCCAATTTCGCCAAAGACAACCAGTCTATCTATACAATGTTATATCTATAATGTTTGATAGACGTTACTTCAGACTTCACCTTGAAATATATTTTCGAGTCCGATAGTTAACCCCATTTTTGACTCTGTCTGGAAAACAAAAATTTTCAACCGCTCGTTGAAAAAGAAAAACGTCTTCGTCCGTTTGTCACAACTTACATATCCGAATCTGGATTTTCTACCTATACAGCCACCAAAACTAAATACCAAAGCTGTCTAATACTAAAACCGACATTCGCCTCCAGCTATCAGCAAATTGAACCTAAAATATCCAAATTGTGCAGGCTAAAACCATCTCACTGATCCCATTAAACATTAACGTTCAAAATATTACTTTTGAAATTGGCTGGAGTTTTACATACTCCGTTAGGTTTCGTGTTCCGTTTGACCATTGACCGTTGATAAAAAGTCAGTGTCACGAGCGGGATTCGAACCCACGACCTTTGACTAAATACGCCGCTGCTCTACCACTTGAGATATCGTGACAGCCACGATACCTCATGGTGGAGCATCGGCGTATTTAGCCGAAGGTCGTGGGTTCGAATCCCGCTCGTGATACTGAATTTTTTATCTCAACCAATACCTTACTTAAAGATTAAGTAATTGAAAATTTACATACTGTTGATTCCGACCTGTTCAATTTGATTTTTGTGTTCCGGATTTTGTAAATGTAGTTAATATGTCAATCTAATGTTTGTTATCCTAGCGATCATCACCTAATTAGGAATAGACTGGCTAATGCTAATTTATAAAACTTTAATTTACTACATGTACTAGAAGTATCTAGTTTTAAATACTTAAATGCGAGGGGTCCGCCTAAATTTTGTTCTGTGAAAGGGGTCTGCTGGCTAGGAAGTTAATAAATTAAGGGAATAATTTGTTACAATTAAAAATTATCTAATTAATCTATTATCTATTATAATATTATTTTCTATTATATTTCTCTACATTTTTTATGCCGTTCTCAGGAAAAGAAAAGAAGTGGATTTAAGCAGAGGGAAAGTTGACTGTAATATAGATAAAAAATAAAATTAGAACACGTAATTCGCCAGTCCGTAAATGATTAATTGTTATCATTATTATGTTTATTATGCATCTAACAATTATATTAAAATATTTATGAGATAATGCATGTTGTGAAACAAAAGCGACAGTTGAAGGAATGTATAAAGGAGATTTTATTGGCATTCGCAATCGACATGGGCGCTGCGTCGTCACTTCTTCGCGTAAAGGATAATTTTCGTCATTAATTTCAAGGTTGACATTTTCCCATCCATAATTACGTTGAATGAAACTGTATAGAATCAACAAATTACCATAATACCCTGATTGAAGTCTGACAGCCGGAGGGTTTTGATAAATCGTCCGAGCCCTTAAATAGTAAAAAAAGCGTGATTCTTCCTGATCTTCTGATACGACGGCTCATCGCGAGAAAACGTCGAGCGAACATCCATGATTGATGAAGCCCAAACACTTGACTGTGAATCACCTGCTAATGAATCTCGATTGTGTTCGTTAGCGGCAGCGATTACACGCTTTGATAATCTTTGCAATCGAACTTCTGATTCAAACTAAAAGTCGTTCAATATACAAAACTTCCTTGGAAAAGAATAAGAAAACAGTAGAATCCGTTATACATATGAGAGGAAAAATTTTGAACTTCAAGCATTTGAAATGGCGCAACATCGAGGAAAATAAACGCATAGAAATTAAGCGAGATGTCAAATAATGGGGTACGGCAATACAAAGATCACGGAAAGAGGAATGTATTGGCTACCCTTAGGATAGTCATATATATATTATGCAGGGTGGGCGACCAAGGCCCGAGGGGTTAAATGCCTGGGTAGACTCGTACCCCATCCATAAAAGTTCCGGGACTTGGTCGGCTCACGTGTCCTGTGTAAACCTCTTGGACTTGTTCACAAACCCCAAGATTTTGGACCATTTAATCTCGGGGAGTGATTTGGTGATGTCCTCTCCTTCAAAAGTCTCGAATCTAGACCTAGCGTACCTATCGCACTCTGCGAGGTAGTGCCGTGCCGTTTCTTCTTTTATTTCACAAAAACGGCAAAAGGGGTCTGGTAGAATACCCATTACGAAGAGGTTTCTTCTCAGTGGGCAATGGCCCGTCAGGATACCTATCAGCCTCCTAATTCCCTTCCTTGAGTTAGAGAATAGACATTTCGATTCTACTCGTTTGATCTCCTTAGCAAACTCCTTCGATTGCCTGAGTCACACAAGATTGACGCAAGGTCACCTCATGACCAGAGAACCTTCCCCAGCATGCACAACTTGCGGTGAAGTAATCACCATAAAGCATATGCTGACATCATGTAGAAACTACGGAAACCTTAGGTCAAATATAAGCTTGAAAATAATTGTATCGAAATTATGAAAGATTCCTTATCTAACATCCAAAAGCTGTTCAGCTTTGTTTTCAGGGAGGTGAGGCCTGTCAATGTCCTTTACTCTCCTGACTCATTGACTCATCTTATTCTCTCATTACCTCATTTGAATCGAGATAGCTTTTGACCCATCGTGGTTGTGTGCACAAAAAATGGTGTTGTTACATACGTCATTTTACTATTATGTCATTTTACTCAGAGATCCACACACATGCCTGTAACATTGTCTGTGAAATTCTTGTTGGAATATTATAGAATGATTATTTGGGGATCGTGAGATGCGGTCTTCATTGAGATCATCTTCAGGGCCTAGGATTTATAAACATTGTTTAAATTTTACAAATACATGTACGATGTGAAAACAAAATGAATTTATACAATCCTAGTAATTTTAGATTTAATGAAAGCATTTCTGCTCACTCAAAATGTTTGTTTTCTGTGTAGATGTGTCATTCTTGTGTGTCGAGTTGAGAGTGCACCAGAATGATACATCTACCCAGAAAACAAACACTTTGAGTGAGTACAAATACTTTGATTGAATCTAAAATTTCTAGCATTGTATAAATTTATTTTTATGTCACACCAGACCACACCTCACGATCTCCAAATAATCATTAACTAGCGGTCAGTAAACACCACACATTATAGCATGTTATAGAAATTGGTTAGAATATTATAATACGCTTTATGGCATAGGTAGTTAATAAGATTATGGATATGAACCTTTATTTAAGTTTTGCTTGTCCTTTTCATTTTTATTAAAATAATTAAAATCCTTTGATCTTTCTTCTGAAAAATTGTTCTTCGTGCCAAAGAACTTCAGGCCCGTTATCCCCAGCATTTCCAATTGTAGTTCGATCGTTTTATTCTTTTCTCATTCTTCATGAACTGTTGTTAATTGTTAAATCGAGTTTCTACGGTCACGTAATTTCCACCTGCGTGATCTATGATATGTGAGCCCGGCACCCTTTGTGCACTCTGACACATCACGTAGGTGGGCGATAGGCCGTGGATAATCGCAGGCGATAGAAACGTCAGAATAAGGAGAGGACGAGGCACTGCCGATTTGTTCTGGTATGATTTTTCGGTGTGTTGACCTTCTGAAAAAAGAGGGAAAATCAAAAAGGAATATAATTTTTCAATTCATGCTGTTGGCACTGATGTTGACGCTTCACAAATGGAAACTAACATAATATAATGCATCCATTTCTCTCCGAGGGGGTAGGCTGTGCATTTTATTGCGTTTTTTTTTTGTATTAAACCGTTCATTTATAAACCGGGAGGAAATAAATCCTGCGTAGTCCTTTAGGCCGTGACCAAACGGAATTAAAGGCGGCTTCCCGCGCGGTTTACGTCAATCACGAGACGAGACAACCTCACTTTGGGATAATCCAAGGATTTTGCCAAAGAGTGAGTGAGTGAGAGAGAGCGAGAGAGAGAGAGAGAGAGAGAGAGAGAGAGAGAGAGAGAGAGAGAGAGAGTGAGTATGTTTGTGTAAGTGTTTCAATTCTTAAATGACATGAATTTTAGTTTATTCTCTGGGCTGTGCTTTGAAGTCGTAATATTATCTGGCCGAGAAGGTTGAAGTTTACAAACGTCGAGCCCAAATGATTTATATTACAACTACTCAACTGCTTAACATAAATTCAAAACGTACTGCTTAGAATTTTTGAAATGAAATAAATTTATAATTCAGATGCGAAAACAAACAATATAAATGTTGATTAATTCAAGTTAGATTAGTGAAAAACTGCATTGTTTGGCTAAAAGACCACAATTAAGCCTTTCCTTCGAACAAGTAGGTTGCTACCAAACATTGGGACGGTGTTTTATTGACCCTCGATGGGGGTTGACTCTGGTTGCGTTGGGATCTGATATGTACATTCAAAGACATCCTTAAATTTAAATTTGTAATTCTATCCTATATGTCTATATGTAAGTACATGTTTTTAACAGATTCAAACATTGTAAAACATTGTAAATTAATCAGTTTAATAACTGAAGATTCCTGAGTAAGATGGATCACATAGGATCACCGACTTGAGTGATTTTTTTTCGTAATACTACGTCGATAAATACTAGAACAATATTTTTAGGATCGAGCGTTCTTGCCGTATCTTATATATTTGTAAAGCGTGTTTATTTCTTTGTTATGCATGTATTTCGAGGTTATTGTACATCACTAGATTCCTTGTTTACGGATGTTAAGAAAATAATATGTAAGAATTTATTAAACTAATAAAACCTTACCAAAACGAAAAAAAAAACGCTTTCAGTAAAGCAGTCCACAAAAATTGCTTTAAAAAATTGAATTACGTTTCCTCACCATTTAATCACCATAAATACCATTTTTATAGCTAACAAATGTATATTTTGGGCTAATTGGTTGTGTGCATTTTTAAAATTTTACAATGTTCCACTTAAAAATCCATTACACCAATCTCGTGCGGATGATGTTGTCAACCTCCAGCAATCGAGAGAAGGGAATCGATCAGACGTTCGATTCATTAATCGATATAAGTAAACAGGCGTATGGTATGGAAAAAAGGATACTAGGAAGAGGGGTATCATAAGGTTGTTGTGTTTCCCCAGGTTTTATTGATTTTGGACGCATTCACTGACTAATTTTGATGTGATTCTTTTACATGCTAATGCTTTAATTTTTTAATTTTTAAATTGAACGTGTTGTTAATCACCATAAATACCATTTTTATAGCTAAAAATAGATATCTTTGGACTAATTAGTCGTGGGAATTCTTAAAAATTTACAGTGGTTTGTTTTCGACTTAAAAATCCATTACACCAATCTCATGCGGACGATGCTGTCGACCTTCGGCAATAAGACGTTCGATTCCTTAATCGATATAAGTAAGCAGGCGTGCTTAACCAACTTCGGTTAACGGTTAAGAATGCGGTCTTGAAATGATATAGCAATGGCGAGCGCCAGAAAGAGAGAGAGAAAGAGTTAACATACAGTGAAATAAATTGAGTTTGTACAAATTATACAAAATATAAAAATAATAATACCAATAAAAAGAATTTAGGGAAAAATAGTAGGAATACAGAATACTCTGTCTTGTTCGATCATGATCACAGACACTTAAAATTTGAGAAAAGGAAGGAAACAAGAAATATTTCTTTTTCGCGCGTTTCAATTCACATTTTTAACAAAAGTATAATTTTTTATTACTTTTATTTCAACCCTTCTATCCTCGAAGTAATGAATCGATGTAAAAAATTAAAAGAAAAGGAAAACTTCATTCCGCCCACAAAATCTTACCTAAAACGTAAACTGATCTTACTTAAATTATTTAAACTAACGATAAAAGATAATATGCGTTTTAAGAAAAGAAAGCGGGCATCGGGAAGGTTCAGATTTCAGGAAGCAGAGGAAACAGACAGGTGACCAGACGGGTGTCTTCCATTGAAGGTGTCCTGGATATCCATTATGCACACATCTCACGAACCAAGACATAGGCAATGGATAAGTTTATGCGTTTCGTAAAAGAACAAACGATCCAAGAGCCAGGCTGCTGGTCTACTATTCCCATTTCAAACATTTCTTCAGTGTGGCCAGGAGTGCGGTCAGTCTTAATCGTATTGGGGTAATGACTTCAGAGCTTCGCCGACCAGAAAGTGTTCAGGCGTCAGTACAAGTTACAAAATGTCGGGGACGAATTAGCGGTTGTAAACGGTCAGTAGTCCTGTGTGAGTTGGTATTCCATCGAATTCACAGCAGAGAGGCTGCTGGCAATTGAAGCTCCAGTCAACCGTACCCGTAGACGTCGATTATGCAAGATGCAATAATTTTTTAAAATTTTATTATATCCTTGTTTTTACGAGGATTTACAACAGCAGAGGTCACATCAACCTCCGGAGACTCGGTTGAAAAACGCCCATTTGTGCGTACTCGAATTAAGGACCGCTGAGATTTGAACAGGGGTCACGACTGATGTGAATCACCTTGTCAACGCTCAATTGGGGCCACCAATGGAAAGCTCAGAATTTAAATAAATATTATTTATTTAATCATCTGTACGTTTTAGTTTAATCAGCTTAGAACACATTTCTACGCTATTTTAAATTAAAATAAGAATGGAGGATGGCAGCTGCTTCATCACCTTGTGAGAAGAAAATAATTTCCTTTTTCATGAAGATCAATCTTATATGTTTAAAAATCGTTAAAATACCGTGAACAGTTTTTCTTTTCGTGTAAAATTAAGCTTTCTGCAAAAGATTCACGAATTGATATTTAGAGTAGTCGGGACAATGTATAGATTCATGGACGGCGTTTTTCTAATGGTTGTCTTTGTCAACGAGATACGTTCAAAATCATGCCATTTTTAATATTTATTTTTGGTAAACTTTTAATATTAGTTTTTTTTTAATATTTATTTTTGGTATCAGCCGATTGCCAGAGCCACTTGCAACATCAAGTCATGATACAGTCCTCTACTGCAGAGATCACCTCAATAGAACAGGAGCTTATTATCTTAGAGTATCCTACCACATTTCCCATTACGTTTTTTATAGCACTTAGCATCTTCTTTCGTTTCTCTTCGTAGAGTGGACATAGAATGATTGTATGTTTCAATGTATCAATCCTACCACACGTGCACTTATCTTGTACTTGGTTTATCTTTTTTAAATAATATTTACAGACACCGTGATTGGACTTAAGCCTCACCATCAACCTGCACGTCTCTTTTTTAAGGTTGATCGTTGCAAACCAGGGTGTTTTTAAAATGGCAGGAAACATATTTTTATACAGCAGGCCCTTACCACACTCACTGTATTGATTCTGCCAACTATTCATGCCTCTCGCCTTGGTCATGGTATGGTAATCTGATATTAAATAATGTTGGTTCTCTGTTTGATTTTCTCGCTAACAAATCCGCTTTTTCATTTCCATAAATTCCACAGTGAATTTATTTCAATTCAAAACAAGAAGAGTTTTATTTCTTTATTTCTTCTCATTTCGACAATTAAGTTCCTTATTTGTTGTAATATGGAATTGTTTAATTTTTTTGCATTGACTGTTTTAATCGCCTCCAACGAACTTTTGGAATCCATTATTACTGTTGATTTATCGGAAGTATTTGAGCGGGCATAAAGTAGTTTTAGATAGTTATAAACCACAAGACAAACAAGAACCAAGAAGCCAAGAACCACATGGTTTTATTTTTTACATCATGTGTATGATTCTTTGTACTTTTACATTCAACAAAAGATAACATTTTTTATTATTACCAAGTTATTTATTATTATCAAATAAAATAATAAAAATGATGCTGGAAGGGTCAGTGACGACCGAGTCAGAATCTCAGCCGGAGGATAGAATTGAAAGAAGAAAGCTTATTTCAAGAATATACACGATCGTCATAGTTCAACTGATTCTCTGTCTAGTGATAGTCTTTGCGGTGAACATCAACGCAAACGTCCGGGAATTGTTGTACGACAAGCTATGGATCGGATACATATTCTGCATAGCCGGCATTTGCTTTTACATTCCGCTTATCTGCTTTGAAAGTGTCAGGAGGTTGTTCCCGGTGAACTGGATCCTACTAATCAGCATGACTCTGTGCTACTCAATTTTCGGCGCGATTCTCTGCGTCTTGCACGAGCTGTACGTTGTTTTCTTCTCGATCTTGGGGACGATGTGGATACTAGTGGTAATGACGATTTTCGCCAGGTGCACGAAAATCGACTTCGCACGACCTTTCGTCGGGATGTCTTTCTGCGTCAGCTTCGTCGCTTTCCTCCTCCTTGGACTGATAGTCAATGTGATATCAATATCCGTGCCCATCCCACTCATACATCTCCTCTTCTCGGGCGTAGTCGTTATAACTCTCTCCTCTTACATCGTCTTCGTCACTCAGCTCATCGCCGGAGGGAAAATGTGCGAAATCAAACCGAACGAAACCGTATTCGGGGTCGTCATTCTTTACACGACTGTTGTTCAGATATTTATGCACGTTCTTAACATTGTGGGCGCCTGCTTTGGAGAAAACGGTTAACATGAACGTAGACTCTTTCCTGTTATGTACATAAAAGTATTTGAAAAAATGGGATTTGAGAAGGACTCGCGTTTTTATGTATTTTGACGTAAATTTTGTAAAAAACAAAATGCATCTCTAAATAAAGAAAACTATCTATTATTATATTCAGTGCAAAATAAATGATGGTTTTTAATATGATCAGATGTTTTAATTACTGAAAGTGTAAATCTATGACGTAAGTGTAAGATGTGTTAAAACGTACACATGCAAGATGTTTAAATTTTTTAGAATCAAACTTTTATTATTAAATATTCTTTTTTATTAAGTCTATTCTGATATATGGTGTTGTAAATGAAAAAAAAAATCATTATTTGACATAATTTTCATGAATTAAAACGAATGACTGTTAAAAAATCACTCCTTAAGGCAATTTTTTAAAATACAATTTAGACAAATATAGAGTTTTTCTATAGAAAAGGTGATCCTCCAACGTAAGGAACGTCTTGACATTTCGGCCTATTTTATTTTGTGCATGTGGTAGATTAGACCTTTGGGCACGGGTAATTGTGCCCCCAGTGCTTTGTGCGTCAATTTACATTTTCTAGGGATCTATTTACATACTACAAAGGGTGTTTCGCAACTTAGGCAACGAAGCTTAACCGTTTGTCTATCGCTGAAAAGTAACTTGCTACGACTTAAACTAACACTAAGCCCTTTTAACTTTGTACTAATGTATGAATATTTGACGAAAACCTTCTTTCAAATAACACAACGCTGCGCTGTTAAGTACCAATGAAAAATTTTCTTTGTTTTCAAAAGTTATAAAACAATAAATATCATCATCATTCATCTGAATTAGTTTATTACCAGCTTATCAACTTTTATCTGAATCCAATAGATATAATAAATAAACTAAAAATTGACTACAATGTATAATTTAACACAAATGGACATTAAGTAACAATTGCAACATTACGTCTAATTCACTAGTTTTCGTGGTCCGCTTGGCCAATTAATATCTTTAAATTAATTAAGGTTGTTAGTTGAGTTAAGAAAGTCGTGTCACGAGCGGGATTCGAACCCACGATCTTCGGCTAGATACGCCGCTGCTCTACCACTTGAGCTATCGTTATCCACTAGGACACTAACTTCCCATCTCAACCCCACCTTTTACTGTCATACGTCTAGTTTATACATCATCAGTCATCAGAATTAATTTATTACCAGCTTATCAACTTTTATCTGAATCCAATAGGTGTAATAAGTAAACTAAAAAATGACAATAATGTATAATTTAACACAAATAGACATTAAGTAACAATTCCGCACAGAATGATATTTTAAATTCTGCTTTGTCATTTTTACTTTTTGTGGCTAATAAAATTTAATTGTTTTTTGGGCTTTGATGGCTAAGCTTAGATATATGAGAGAAAATACAAGTAAAGCAACTTATTAAAGAAAATGACAAATGTAAACTTCTATATTTTTGATAATAATACACAATATTTGTAGGTATATATTTTCCAAGAAAGCGAATTAACGAAATCGCCATTTAAAATACTGCACTCCTTAACTTATTTTTACCAAATCGCCATTCCAATGAACTTACATGTAGAAATAACATTAACGTTAGATATTACTATTCAATATGTAATGTATAATATGTATTGCAATTAATATTGTAACATCTTTATTTGTTTAAAAAAATTGAAAAGTAAGAGATATTTTGGGGGAATAATATACAAATGGCCGATTAATGCAGATTAAATTACTGATCGATGGTCACTGAAAAAAGTAATTAGCACAGAACGGTTTACATTGCATTAGTTTTTAATACTTCCTAGTATGATATAAACAGAAACCGGGATTTAGGGTTCTTTAGATGCAAAAAAAAACATTATTTCTGGGCAAAATAACGCTTAATATTAACTAATAATTTTTCAATTAATTAATCTTTATGCATGGTATTGGTTGAGATAAAAATGTCCCACCTCAATCCCACCTTTCGAATTTTTCCTCCTTTTTGCCATTTTTCAAATGTCGTGTAATCTATTCGATGCTCGGCGAATTGTCGTGAAGATAGACTTCATTTTACTTATTAAATTCATTAAATCCTAGATGTTTCATCAGTGTTTACCAACATCCCAATAGACACAGCACTGAACATTATTAAAGATAAATGGCCCAACATAACACCACACACAACTCTATAAAAGAACACGTTCATTACAATGATCCGACACTGCTGTGTTAACGGATAGTTTACATACGACAATCTATTTTACAAACAACTGTTTGGTATAGCCATGGGTAGCAACCTAGACCCGATACTGGCAGACATAATCATGAAACATCTACTAAATACAGTCATACCACAACTTCCCTTCACATTACCCTTCCTCACTAAATAGGTAGATGATATATTGACAGCTGTTCTCACAGATCAAATTCAAACTACATTAGATACATTTAATAGCTTTCACCCACGCCTACAATTTACACATGAAATCGAAAACAACAAAAAAATACCATTTTTAGATACACTCGTAATAAAACAACCAGATGGCACATTAATCACAGATTGGTATCAAAAACCAACAAACACAGATCGCTACCTCAACTTTACATCTCACCATCCCCTTCATACAATAATAAACACGGCCAAAGGGTTACTTCACAGAATGATTGCCTTAAGCCATGAATCTTTCCACCGCAAAAACATAAAGATATACAAACAGATTCTCCATAACAACCTCTACCCTAAACACATAATTAACAGAATAATCAACAATTACAACTCAACACTAACACCATAAACTATTACTAATGATACTACATTAAATCTATCGAATACAAACAAACCAGGATACATTTCCAAACCAGTTATCCAAGGCCTATCACATAAATTAAACACATTTTTCTTGTCCGATAACTTCAAAATTGCTTTCAAAAATTATAAAACAATTCAAACACTTTTTTCCAAAATTAAAGATCCACACCAATAACAAATAAATTTGACGTAATCTACAAGATCAACTGTTTAAACTGTCAGGCAACTTACATTGGTCTTACATCCCAATATCTGGACAAGACAGTAAAGCAACATATCTATGATTGCCAAAAACCTAAGCAAAATCCTACAGCACTCCCTATCCACCATCTAGAACACCAAAACAATTTCGACTTCAAAAATCCAAAAGTATTACACACAGAACAAAACAAACATAAACGTAATTTCTTAGAAATGGTTTATATCAACAGAGAAACACAGCATCAATTACAGAACCGATACATGTAAACTCAGTCGCAGCTACGTCAATATCATTAATCAAATTTAATACAGATAACATACCTATATCATCACATTACATTCCACACATCAATTATTTTTCACATAGTCTAATTTCCCAACAATTTAGCTTTCCTTTTCCTATTTTATCCCTTTCTATATAATCCTGAAAGGATAATCTGGCCGAACCATTACCAACACATTTTTTCCCTTCGTCGGCTCTTTTCACCTCAAAGAAGCAGACGCCTTATACAAAAATGTCTTTTCTATACCGACATCCTTCCCCACTCCTTCAAAATCCAACGTATATAAACACAAAATCTCACTGGCACTCTCGACACGACACGCAAGAATGGCACAATTACACAGAAGACAAACACTTTGAGTGAGTAGAAATACTTTGTTTGAATATAAAATATATTTTGCATTGTATAAATTCACTTTTCCACATCCAAAATGTAATTGTAATATGTAAACAATGTTTGTGAATCCAGGCCCTGAAGATGATCTCAATAAAGATCGAAACGATGGCACGATAAAGAATATGTTTTTCTGAAACCCACATCACATCAGACCGCATCTCACGATTTCTAAATAAATATTATTAAATTCATTAGAGTTCGTGGTCCGATTGACTGAATAACGTTTTTCAATTAATTTATCTTTATGTATAGTATTGGTTGAGATAAAACGGAGGGAAGTTAGTGTCCGAGTGGATCGGAATCACGATAGCTCAAGTGGTAAAGGAGCGGCGTGTTTAGCCGAGGGTCGTGGGTTCGAATCCGCTTGTGACACTGACTTTTTTTTATCTCAACCAATACCATACATAAAATTGAAAGAAGTTATTTGGTCAATCGGACCACGAAATATAATGGAGCTATTAACTATATTTCCCAGTCGGACCACGAACTCTAAGAAATTAAATAATAATGTTAACTCAATTAAGTAATTTAAGTAAAGAAGAGATGGATCCAGATGAGGTCAAAAGAAATTTGGATCCATCTCTTCTGTATTTAACGTTCAATTTATTCCCTTAATCCGGCATTTTTTTAATTTGGCTACCCACTAAATCGTCACGGGCTGTTAAAGACGTCTTTATGCTCTTACCGGTAATTCATATTTTTTAATAACACAGGCTACTTTCTTTAACCCTTAATTAGTACTCCTGTGAGTAATAATTTCACAACAATACCCATTCAGGAGAGTTTAAATCGATTTGGATTTAAGGCGTTGCAAAGTTTCTATTCTTTTCATTTGCATTGTATATAATCACTAATTTGGTATAAGTATTTAGATAAGAAAGTAACATTTTCTGCTGAAATAATAGCAATTATTCAAATTTATTTGACGGTTGAAATTTTGAAATCACATTATAATTGAAAAATAATGGCGTCTGGTCAACAAGTCCGTTTCTGAATATCTGGCCTATATTTGTTTTTCAAGTGTATTATTACTCAGGCATAGTAGATTTTTGTCTGATGTATTGCCATTTTAAATAAACGGGCTCTCCTTCCAAGAATAAGGGATGTATGTGTGGAAATCAGGGAAGGGAAGCTGTTCTGTTTACACTGGATTTGCAATTCAGCCTTGAGGCGAACGATGTGATAGATAGCCTTAGAGACATACAATATTCATCAGGGCGGAGACACTCGACATCCGATTCTAATTATTACTAGTCGCCAATTGTTGGCTATCTTTCCTAGAAACCTTTCCGATAAGAAATCAACTTGGGTGAATCGACGGTTTATTTCCGTCGAAATTGCAAGTTTCAATCAAGGAAAGTCGAGCCTAATGATTAATTGACGAACAACAAATAGTACGAACGATAAAAAGGAACCTCTAACAACACGTGTTGCTCTTATATGTTGTAAGCTAACCTAAAGAGATAAATATTTTTCAAATACACACATGTAAGATACTGTTAAACTTTATCTATGGAACTATAAACACACTTTTATAACTAATAATGCACAAATTGGATCATAATTATCAATTTCTGTTGGCGAGATGTGTACTTCTGTGATTCGGCTGGGTGCTTAAGCCGGGAACACACGCAAATCCAAAGTCCATTTTTCCATAAAATTGCATTACCCCAGTGCACATCTGTCCGATGCTATGCTACCCTACTCTACGCTCTGCGATCCCCACTGTCCAGATTTTCGTCGGGTCGCATCGAGTACAGTCGAACACAAAAGAACCGGACACTCATATTTTTATTCAAACTACATGTATTATTGTCGTTACATTAATTACAACATACTTATTTTAATATAAACCAAATTAACCGAGATTAAAAATTTATTAGTTTTTATTTTAAAAAAATAATCTTAATGGTTTGGTAGAAAATTGAACCAAACACCGGAATACCATCTTGTGATATAATGAATTTAACTAACAATTTATTACACGGTTTTGCTCATAAAATTTAACTAACAATTTATTTCATGGTTTTGCTCATACAATTACACCATTTTCGTCGAGTAGCGCCAGAACAGGACACTCATATTTTTTGTAGTTTATTTCAAACTATGCATATGTAATTTTGTCGTTATAGTAATTACACCATTCATATTTTAATATAAACCAAATTAAACGTGATCAAAAATTCATGAGTTTTTATAAAAATTATTTAATTATGATGGTCGGGCAGAAAATTTTATCAAAACACCGGAATAACTTTATTTAAAACAATTAAATTTAACTAACAATTTATTAAATGGTTGTGCTCATAAAATTTAATTAACTATTTATTACAAGGTTTTGCTCAAAATAGTGCATTAAGAACAAAAGAGGCGTTGCGATTGTGATAATGATTATTGTGATACACGCTGTGTGACTGCAAGTGGCGTGAGCTTGACGTCATATCGATGTGCACACTCTACCAAAACGTGGCAAGTCATTGGGTAGCATCGGGTAGTGTCGCATGGCATAGCATCGGGTAAGTGTGTTCCCGGCTTCTTCAGAAAAGAAATTTAGATGAACCTGTGCCCGTTTAACTACCAATATTGTAGTTCTCAATGTATGTGGTGATCAAACGAAGTTTATTAGTTGAATTGGAAGTCCTAAAAATACATAATCAGTATATAATGCAAAATTTCAAGGAAATACCAGTAGGTGTATACAATCAAAAAGGAAAACGAACAGCAGTCTAAGTTTATTCGAATGTTCTAATCATGCTAATGTTCAATTTAATCATGGCCTTCTGCTATTTGTACTAAAACCCAGAGGAGTTTATTAAGATTCGCAATTTAATTTTCCTCCTTTAATGTTTATGGATGACTTTGTCGACGACGGTTCTATCTATTTTGATTTATATTCAGAAACCACTTTACGTGGAGACATTCCAATTTATTGTTAATGTTCCAATTATGAAATTTTATAGAGACTCGGAAACATTTGTCGGCGGTTCAATTAACGTTGATTATCCAGGTAAGCGTATTTTAGCGGAGTAATCGGGGTATGCATGTAGACGAACTAATTGCATATTTAATTGGTTACCCAGGATAAACTAAATGTGATGACAGAAACACGCAGCAATGCTAGCAAAGGATGAGAGGCGAGCACAAATTTATTTTATGTCGCTGCACAAATGTTCACCACAATGTAAATCCTATAAGAATAAAACTCGGTGAAAAAATGTTTTCATCTCAGAATGCGGAAAGTCGTATTACGGAAAAAATTCTACACCGGTTTATAGCTTCGCTGTAACTTATCACTGGACTATTCCTGGGGAAGAAAAACGAAGCACCAAAGCCAACACATTTCATCCGTAAAATTAATGGGTTTTGTTGAAAGGGATTATTTAATGAAAAAATCTCAAACGAGATCAATAAAGAATGTCGGAGTCTGCGGTAAATGTGCAATGAAATGTTGCGGAAAACCATTTAAAAGTTTGCCTTATTTGTCTTGAGACGTATCACCAGAATCCAGTGTGGCCCAAGCGAAGGAAGTGAAAAAAATAAACCAAGAATTATAAAGGGATTAGATACTGTGGGGTTGTGGGAGGGCAGTTTTCTTGAATTATTCAGTTTCGCCAGCGATGGTCGGAGGTGGAGTTGTGTTTCCCCAGATCTAATTTCCAGAGGAACCCGTTAGTTTAATGTAGTGTTCTCTAATTCTATATCTCCAGGGGCGGGTCCCGGGGTGTTAGCAGCTGCGGGAGGTAGGGTGCCCTGAAATTGGCTAATTTATAGGCGTCATTTCCCCTCTTTTCGCCAAAGCATCGCTTCGCAAATCGCCCACGTCATTAGTGGCCGTTCCCGCAGACCCGCCAACCTTCTTTCCTCGGTGGAAATTTAGATTTTCGACAACGAGCCAAGCCTATGACAACACTAAAATATGTCTTTGAGGGAAGATGTCTGGCGTAGAAATAAAAAAAAAAAGGTGTTTTTTCTTTGATAGCAAAACAATCATTTTGTGTGCTACGCCTAATTCATTCGTATTAAAATCAACCGAAGATGAAATGTTAAGTTTTCTATTAGATATTATCTCTGTTAACCACTCAAATGATTTTTTCTTTTTTAATTAACGTCTTAAGAGTAAAATTGTTTGCTTTGAAGGAATAATTTACTTATTTTAATATTGACTGAGTTTGTTAAAACTAATACAATACGACTAGTAAGTAATTCCTTTTTAAATAGAACGTAAATGTTAAATTTACTCTAAAAACTTGGTTTCTTTCTGTAAACTACCAATTCGTTGTATATATGCCATCGCATGTAACACAATGGAAAACAAATAATTAATCTTTTTATGTAAGTTTTTCGCCATGAGCGGGATTCGAACCCACGACCTTCGGCTAAATACGCAGCTGTTCTACCACGAGTGGATCGAAGTCGCGATAGTCCAAGTGGAAAGCTGCGTATTTAGCCGAAAGTCGTGGGTTCGAATCCCGCTCGTGACACTGACTTTTTATCTCAACCAATACCTTACATAAAGATTAATTAATTGAAAAAAATAGTTTTTATATCCATCAAGAAACTTGCAATAATTATGTGTACAGACAGAGGTCCGGCTGTTGATATTTTTTTGAAACCTTTACATCAGCTAAACATGTGCGATTTAATAAATAATTTCTACTTTACCTTTTTCAAGCATCTTTGAGTCGATATTGGCTAAAACGATTATATTTTAAAGAATCAAGCGAGAAACTATCTGACCATGGTAATATTGACAAGTATATTTTCTTTACATTTCTTCGAACTGGGAATCAATTTATTGCGCAAAATAACATAAGAAATAAAAATGGAATAATATGCCAATATTAAAATGGCTATAATTTTATCCTAAATAGAGACGAATCAGACCATCCTTACATCAACGGATTAGTGTCACCCCTGGTTTTCTCAAAAACTATTCAACCTAAAGAAAGTTGTACAGAATACTTTTTGTATAAGGAGTTGCCTTCGAAACAACCATTTACGATTTATTTTTATTGGTTATCTAAATTAATCTAGGTATCTACTTCAAAATTAGAAATAAAAGTTTGAAAGTGACATTGTGCTTAATCAAATCGAATAGCTAAAGACAACAATATTTTTGACATAAAACAATAATGTAAGTTTTTGCGTTCTTTCTTAACTAATTTAACAATATTGTAATTGTTACAATGCTTGAAAACCAGTTTACTTTTTTTTCTGGGTCGAGTACTTTTTGAGAAAACCAGGAATGACACTAATCCATTGATACCCTTTATACGTATAAATATATCAATTTTTGTAAACCTTGTAAAGCCTTTTCTTTTCTGTGTTGTACTCAATGAGAAAACTCCAATAAGAGAAAAAAGGTGCCGTCATCATTTGTTTTAGAATCATTATCGGATCGCCTGATTGCCGACGGTCGCAAAGGTAAAATAGTCTGTAATTTTGTTCTCCTGAATTGTTAAAGCGGCCGTATCCAAAACAGAAAACCGTTCAAGAAGGATATTTATTTTTGTTACACAACAAACAAATTTCCTACGTGGGAGAAAAAGAAAACGAGATTTGACGTCTGTTTCTTTCGTTTTACCCGGAATCCTGATGCGTCGAATTTATTCTGAAGAATGAGGTCCCACTAATAAAGGTAGAGTTACCATGTGTGGACCCAAGAACAGGGAAATCGTTTTTCAAACAGGATCGAGAAAACGATTCTCAGCTTAGAAAGTGGTCGAGTATGTTGTTTATTTCCTTTATTATGTCCAATTCATTTGTTCACATTTTCCTAGGCAATGCATCATACACAATGGTTTCCTTACATTGAAGAACATAAAAAACAGTTTTAAACTATTTTATAGTTTTCTCCATTTTAAATAAGTTTTATTTTTAAATTGATTTTTCTACACAATTGCTAATAACTTAATTGTAAAATTAAGACGAAGACGTATGAATCATTAAAATACTAGTTGTATAACGGTTTGCGATGTTACTACTACATTTCAGACGTATGTGTAATAGGTTCCGCACTATTTTTTAAATATTGTTTATCTATGTTTCTAAAATTTTCTCCATTACTAGCTTTATGTTTCCTACCGCCTCTACTCTTTATTTATTTTTCTCATTTTTCTTTCTTTTTTTATTATTTTATTATGTTTTGCTTTTTTCATGTTTTATGAATTGCTTCGAGTTTCTCTCACGCTATACACATATCATTCACTTCTTAATCACACACACACACACACACACACACACACACACACACACACACACACACACACACACACACACACACACACACGCACGCACGCACGCACGCGCGCACACACACACACACACACACACACACATTCTATTTCACACTCACTCGCTCTGTCTCTTTCCTTCAAGCTATCGTCTTTCCATTTCCATCTTCCACATATACTCTTTCTTTTTAACTTTCTTCTCTCTCATTTTCTCTACCTTTCTTTCAGTTTCTGTTAAATATTTTCGCTATCTTCTTTTATTCTTACTTTTCTTTCATCTCACTTTTTCTGTTATACACATATCTCACTCTCACTCGTTCTCTCTCACTCTCTCTCTTCCTCTCCCTCTCATTCTTCCTCCCCCTAGGATCTCCATCACCCTCTCACAATTACTGTTTTCTTTCTCTTTCTTTCTTTTTATCTTACTCGTCATTTCAATCTCTCAACTAGTTTTTCTTACGAATAATTCATCAGCATTGGTAATGTACTTACTATACACATGCCCCTACTTTATATTAGTTAGAAAATATCATACTGACAATAAAAATGATCTTCTAAACATATTCTATCGATTCTCGATGTTTTCCCTTAATATTTATGATTTATTACTTGTTAGCACGTTCACAAAAAATTGTGGTGACGAACTTGATTACTTATCGTACATCATTATGTAATGTTATTATCACAATAATTTTTTGAGTTATGGGTAATAAATTTAACTTAAATTCATCGCCTATAAAATACCTTAATTATTCATCAATACAGTCAGAAGAACTAATTGTTTAATTAGACATTTATAATAGAACGTTATAAAATTGTATAAGGATAAATTATTTTTCCCTCAACTTTTCTCGTCTTTGTAATGAAATTTAGGTGATTTACAATGACCTATTTTCACCATAAAATCATAATTTGACAACATTTTACATGCATATAGTCTGAGGGTCGAAAAGTCGTGGATTACGATGTCAATCATGTGCGCTATGCGCTGTCTTCCTTGAAGGACTGAAAACTGACTGGTTTTTAACTTACTTTTTAATTCTTCCTAAAAAAACTTCAAATTTATCGTTGGTGCAGATATTTTCAAAGAGTGGGATGATTCATGAGGTAAATATGTCCATTGTCGAAATCCGAATATAAACTAGATGCAAACAAGTCTGAATATTTGAGATGTTTTAAAGCCCACGTGCCCTTTACAGAGGAGTGCGTATTGAATACACGTTTGTTAAAGTTACGTCGGGCTAATCTGGCCGAAACGGAATAATTAGCCAGGTGCCTGCCCTATGAGTTAACTCCTTCCAAACATAAACAACGCTCGCTTAGCTTTCGGATAATCTCCCCAGTTCCACGTCGTCTCGTTAATGGCGAGATCACGGAGAAAACACAAGTTTGCCATTTTGGAAATTGTATTAATTAGAAAACACGACTTTTGAGATAGTGTGATGCCAACTGTCAAAGCACAGCTCAATAAAATATACAGGGTGAGTTTAACTTTGGCCCTCGATATTTTTTTCCTTCTTTTTTGTTTATGGGAGCGTTTTTGGGAAATATCCCGAAATTTTTATGCTTTGTCTCGTTTCTTAGTACAAGAAATGGCCCTTTAATGAGCAACACCCAGAGCGTCCTCGTAATCCATGTTATTTGACGAATTTGTACCGAATTTTTCATTCGGTACTATGAAAAAATAATTTAACATCGATTAAAATGATTTTAAAAAAATAGTTGGTTAAGCAAGTTGGAGAAGTTTCGCTTAGCCGCAAAAACGTGTTCGGCCAAGGATTTTTGCAAATAACTTGAGAACGGTTGTTTCAAATTCAAACCTGTTTGGATCGTTAGATTTAGAAAAACTTTAAGAAAGTTTACATTGATAAGTATTTACTATTTCTCATGGTCCGCTTGACCAATTAATATCTTTCAATTAATTAAGGTTTTTAGTTGAGATAAAAAAATCAGTGTCACGAGCGGGATTCAAACCCACGACCGCTAGTAATTGCAAAAAGGAGGGAAAATTTTTCGATAGCTCAGGTGGTAGAGAAGCGGCGTATCTAGCCGAAGGTCGTGGGTTCGAATCCCGTTCATACACTGACTTTTTTATTTCAAATTAAAAACCTTAATTAATTGATGAGTATCTTACCATTTGAAATAATTGTTCTTATCGGTATCCAGTTATCCTTGCGAGTTCGATCAAAACTTTTTATATGTAAGATATTGACTTGTTTTATGTAGAAAATATTTTTTATTCTTTGTTTCAATTTGCACCCAATTTACGATAGCACATAAAGATAAATTAATTTGAAAAAATGCAGAAAGCCAGACTTTTTCATTTGGTTTTCTTTCCTCCCCACATTTTCCTTTTTGCCAAATTGGAAAAGCCGAGCATTGAACGAGTCGTGAGACGGTTCACCGGCCCCGAGGAAATTTTTCCTTTTTTCGGCTAAATTTAATCACCTTGTATAACCATTCGAAAAATGGAAGTGTCGAAAAAACCTGAATTGAGAAAACGATTTGATGAGATCCTTGGCACGGTTTCGCCCGAGGACACAAGTAGTTACAAAAGTGAAAAATTACACTCATAAAATTGTACGTGCAAAAGGCGGACAAACAGAGCAAAATTGTTTTTCCTTTCGTTGTCAGTAATGAAAAAATGTAAACCAAATGTCGTTTTAGTATCTTGGTTGTGCCAAATGAAAGTTTAGACGAAAATCCCGCTCGTTCCTAACGAATTCCGTCGGCTGAAGTATATATAACCTGTATATCAGCAAAGTGCAGAGTTGCAAGTCAAATCCCAGCTTATCCCGCACAATTCATTTGACTTAATTAGGAAAAGCTCTACCCTTAGATCTTAGCTCGGAACTACCAACATCTATGCAATGTTCCGTGTCTCTTAGTTATTATAAACTTAGACGTACGTCGCAACTAACGGTAAGAAGAACGTCTGAAGCTTATTTCAAGGTGTTTACGTTTTTCTTTGCGTTAATTAGAAACGGTTGTGCACATGAAGCTAGAAAATAGATGTTTTAATCAAAATTGCATATTTAAATATAAAGTAGCAAAATTATTAAACATACTTTGATTTGACGTTAAGTTCATAATTCTAAACAAACCGATAGTAAAAAGTTAATAAACCGACAGATCGCACAGTAGATTATAATCTCACAATCAACAAGTATTATTAGTATTGAGACAATGAAAGTCGCGGGAACGTTTCCGAATAAACAATTCTCATCAGGATTCACACTTTATAAGTCTAATTTTTTTAACCATCAACACTGTTCAAAACTGTCGAGAAGTTAAAATAAATAATATTAAATTCACTAGTTTCGTGGTCCGCTTGACCAATTAATATCTTACAATTAATTAAGGTTTTCAGTTGAGATAAAAAAGTCAATGGCACGAGCGGGATTTGAACCCACGATCTTCGGCTTGATACGCCGCTGCTCTACCATTTGTATGAGGTGTAGTAACACTTATTTTATTTATATATACTTTTTTTATTTATTATATATTTGACATTAAATAGATAAATAATTTAAAATATTCTAACAAATAATTGATTACTTGATAAATGCTTCCTTCCACGAGTTAAATATAAAATACATAACTAAATATAAAGAGTTAACTAGTAAATAAAAGTGGTAATGTTTGACAAATGATCATGAAAGAATTCCAACGTAAGCAAAGCTCATAGGCCTAAAAGACGGCGAGGATAAATACGTCTATATAAAATAATCTAAATATCCAAAGAAACACCAACAACGCCCCCTTCCCAAACAATAAATGCTGAGGTCTTGCGGTTAAACAAGCACGAATTTCGTACTACGGATGGTTTGAAATATCTGGAGTGATAGTGACGAGTGAAAACAAAATAGAAGCATAGATAAAAGTGACAATAGCAGCCGGTAACAGATGCCTTTTTGCTTTGGCGAAGGCTGGTCGCTTTAGTAACTGTCAAGTGACGCCAACGCCACTATTTACAAAACTACAAAAAGGCCAGGTGCAAAGATGCTTCTGAAGCATAGGTTATGTCGAAAAATCACGAAAGAAGCATACGTATACGGTAAAGGAAGGTCCTGAGGAAAATATTTCGCCCTAAATTGGTGAAAGGACAGTGGAGATTAGAGATAAAAGCGAACACCACCAGCTTTACAAGAAGTAAGACAACAGGGATTTTCACAATTTTTGTAACATGTTAACTCGTGTTTACTCTAATAAGGAAATGTCCAGTAAGATCGTGAACGCCCCCTTCCTTTCTTAGCAATATTAAGCATTAATTTTTCCGCAATGCTGCGCGTGGCGACTGGTAGAGCCAAAAATAAAGCTCTAACATTCCTTGAAGGCTTGTTGTTGTTTGTTTTGGTTTTCTTTTCTGTTAAATTGTAACGTGCCCGAAATTAATAATAAAGGAAAATTAATCAACTCTTTCATTCAAAATGCTATCATGTACTCGAAAAGTACTAACAAATGACACGCTTCAATTCGTGCCGACATATCTAACTTGTATCCTAACCTCTAACTGCCTACAACTTTATAGGGTAGAGGATTTATCTATTCTGAATGGGAGTCAAAAATTAACAAAAGGATACAATACAGGACAATATATTGGACTGATTTAATTAATGCCTATTTAAGAATAAAAATACGGGTAAACAAAAAACAGCTGTTAAATTCATGGCTGCCATGTTGGTTACCTACTCGCTAACGGATAGCAATGTGACTACATTTTCGACCTAACATCTAACATTGGCCATGGCCTGTTAGATAGAGCAACAAATCTACGTCATCATTTTTCTCGATCTAACAGGACCTAACAGGGTTAACACAAATATCGTGATAAATGATAAAGATGGGAGATCAGGGATGAAGCCATGAAGGTAAAAAACCAACTTATTTTCTAATGTCGAAGCAGGGTTAACACAAAGATCGTGAATACCCATATTATCAAAAGGTTCACCTCCGCTGGTTAGGTGATTTTGAGAGAATGGAAGAAGAAAGGTTACTCATGAGACTACTCTTCAATCGACCTAGTGAGTCTGGAGAGGAAGACGACGCTTGCGCTGTTTTGATGACCTCCATGATGACCTTAGCGAGTTGGTGAGACGTGGATGTTCGACGTTGGAAAACAAAGGCTCAATAAAAGAAAAATATAATAATAACGTTTGACAAAGTGTTTTAGAAGTGTAGAGGTGAAGTTAACTAAACAATCAAGAATATTCAATAATAAGCGCTATGTCACACATGGAGCGAGAGACTATATCGGCTCGTCAGAAAACAATAGTATAGACAAAATGCGAGGCTCCCAGTAAACCATAAAAGGTTCTTCAAGTTTTTATTTTTCAATACAATAGGGTCGATTTTTTTCATTGTATGTGTTTAGGTCTAAGTCTACAAAAACCATGTTCAATAGTATTTTTAATGTTGGTGTTTAGTGACCGTTAGTTAATGATTATTACTACTGTGAGATACGGTGTGGTGTGATAAATCCCAGCCCTGAAGATGATCTCTCATGATAAAGAAAATGTGTGGTGATTAGTGACCGTTAATCGATATTTATTTAGAAATCGTGAGATGCGGTCTGGTGTGATGTAGATTTCAGAAAAACATTTTCTTTATCGTGCCAACGTTTCGATCTTTATTGAGATCAACTTCAGGGCCTGGGATTTACAAACATTGTTTACATATAACAATTACATTTTGGATGTGAAAAAGTGAATTTATACAATGCATAATATATTTTTTATATATTCAATCAAAGTATTTCTACTCACTCAAATTGTTTGTCTTCTGTGTAATTGTGCCATTCTCGTGTCGAGAGTGCCAGTGAGATTTTGCTATTTTGTGTTTATATACGTTGGATTTTGAAGGGGTGGGGAAGGATGTCCGTATAGAAAGGACATTTTTGTATAAGGCGTCGGCTTCTTTGAGGTGAAAAGAGCCGACGAAGGGAAAAAATGTGTTGGTAATGGTTCGGTCAGATTATCCTTTCAGGATTATATAGAAAGGGATAAAATAGGAAAAGGAAAGCTAAATTGTTGGGAAATTAGACTATGTGAAAAATATTTGATGTGGAATTGTATTCTGTATGTGTCTGTATTGAATTTGATTAATGATATTGACGTAGCTGCGACTGAGTTTACATGTATCAGTTCTGTAATTGATGCTGTGTTTATCTCTGTTGATATAAACCATTTCTAAGAAATTACGTTTATGTTTGTTTTGTTCTGTGTGTAATACTTTCGGATTTTTGAAGTCGAAATTGTTTTGGTGTTCAAGATGGTGGATAGGGAGTGCAGTAGGATTTTGCTTGGGTTTTTTGCACTCATAGATATGTTGCTTTACTCTCTTGTCCAGATATTGGGATGTAAGAGCGATGTAAGTTGCCTGACAGTTTAAACAGTTGATCTTGTAGATTACATCAGATTTATTTGTTATTGGTGTGTGATCTTTAATTTTGAAAAAAAGTGCTTGAATTGTTTTATAATTTTTGAAAGCAATTTTGAAGTTATCGGACAAGAGATTTAAACACATTTCTCTCTCTCCACATGACACGCAAGAATGGCACAATTACACAGAAGACAAACACTTTGAGTGAGTAGAAATACTTTGATTGAATTTTTAAAAAATATATTTTGCATTGTATAAATACACTTTTCCACATCCAAAATGTAATTGTTATATGCAAAACAATGTTTGTAAATCCGAGGCCCTGAAGATGATTTCAATAAAGATCGAAACGTTGGCACGATAAAGAAAATGTTTTTCTGAAACCTACATCACACCAAACCGCATCTCACGATTTCTAAATAGATAAAGAAAATGTTTTACTAAAATCTACGTCACACCAGACTGCATTTCACGATCTCCAAAAACATATTTTAAATCTTGATAGAGCGTTAATGCAATTAACTACTTTGTATCGTTTGTTGCTTAACTTTTAAACGGTTAATCCTGGAGGGGGTAGAGAAGTGCAAACTTTTTAGTACAATTCTCTTATTTTTATCTTCCTGTAATTGATAAGTATGAAATTCAGTTTGAGTTTGTTCCAAAAATTGTACAGATTTTCTGTACGTTTGTGGTTTGTTTGCGAGATGTTTTACAGAATGTTTAGTATATTTTATGATAAAGGAATTGACGCCTCCAATGTTTTCTAAATTTTTGTTCGTGAATGAGTATTCACTACGTTGTTAATGTAAATCAGTGGAGGTTTCGTACCTTTTGTTGCGATATTGTTTTTATTTGACGTTTCGATGTCAGAAAATTTTTAAAAGTAATTACTCGTAAAGATTGGAGTACCAACAGTACTTTGTATACGCGGCACTTTCCTCGGGTCCCTGTTAGCAATTTGTGGACCAGAGGTCACTTTCTCCCAGACACTTTGTGCCACTCATCTGTAAGATCGTGTTCGATTAAAATACTAACATCTTGTCGTTCTTCGCCTATTCTTGTATTGCAATGAACAGGGAAACTCAGAATGTCCAGAGAGTAAAAGCAAAATTCTCACTTATACCAAAGTTCCAAACCCATAAATGGCCAGTGATATGGGTTTAATTATGTTACTAAATTGAAATGTTATTTATTTAAACACTAATTTTCGCTCATTAAGAAAGAATGAATATACGTTCATTGGAGTGAAAACATGAAGCAAGCAGTTAGGATTTGTACACATCTGCCAATCTTCATCTAAGAGGAATTGTCTCAACATGCGAATGTTGCCTATGACTGTTCGAGGAAGTGGGATTTAATCCCGAAGTTGAACGGGATTGTCTCGTGATATTAAATTTCATAATTGAACAATCCAACGCCGGAAGTGACGAACTGAGAGTAAAGTTTGATGAGACGGAGAATGAAATGTTTTGGGGATTTGCGAAATGGCGGAGGCGACGTAGGGAGAGAAAGCAGTTTGGACCTAAGTACACCTCCCACTGACTAATAGCTCACATAATCCTTCAAACTAATGAATATCTCAGCAGGGATGGATCCTTGCAGGGAACCTTCCACATTCTTCCATAATGCCAACAACTGATGATAATTGAATACAAGTGTCTTTAACTAGTTTGTAATATTTGTATTGTTTTCTTTTATTTAAAATATTGATGTTTGTATGTATTAATTTTAATATAAGCTGTTCAAAATGAATAGGGATATTGCCAATTTTGTAGTGTTTACTTTCTCTAGCATTTTTATTTTATTTTTATTATAAATTGCATTAAAATTTATTATAAATTGTTTTTACTGAAGGAAAATTTGACTCAGGAATTTTGAAAAATAACAAAATAAAAGGTTTTAATTCCATAATTTAGTTTATTGGACTCAATAATTTTTTAAAACAATTAATACCGTATATAATGATTATTTGGAGATCGTGAGATGCGGTCTGGTGTGACGTAGGTTTTAGAAAAACATTTTCTTTATCGTGCCAACTTTTCGATCTTTATTGAGATTATCTTCTGGGCTCAAAGTGTTTGTTTTCTGTGTAGATATGTCATTCTTGTGTGTCGTGTTCAGAGTGCCCCCCAAACACCATACGGTGTTTAATGTTTTAATTTAGCTAAAACCTCTATGCACCGGTTAGCATACTGTTAATACGGTTGTCACTAATTTCATAAGGAATTTCACTTCGTATATGTTGAAACGCTGCACTCAGGTGTTGCAGGTCAACTGGCTGCGGATCGAAAAGCCTACTCTGCAATGCACCCCACATGTGCTCAATGAGACTGACGTCTGGCGACAAGGGGAGAAAGCGCCGATTTGTAATCGCAAGGTTTTCTAGAGAAGAACAAGTCTGCCTGGCTTTCTAAACAGTGACGAATAGTCTGCCTCTAAGGCCTCGAATGGAATATCCCTCCCCGGTTTGAGGGATGTTTTTTCTCGATAATTTCTTGGACATAACGGACTGCGGTGAGGTTGCCTTCAAAAATATGGAGTCCAGTTCGTAATCCAGTATAAAGCCCGGACCATTACAGCGCCGCCTCCTGCACTGAACTGGAGCATTATCCCTATTCTTGATAGACTCTTCGGACCCATTATATCATATATACAGGCAAAAAGGCAGCTCTCCAGATTTTATTTCACAAATGTACGATGATTTGTAAAACGGTTTGAAAAAAAATCGAATATAACATTACCATCTCAATAAACTAAGAGTTATATTCTTGTAGAAGGTGAAATATCAGTAGCTGGTAACCGTTGCGGCCACCGACGCCCCTTCCAGATTTATTATATATAAAATAACTTCAAAGACATCTCATAACCCTTACTGACTTTTTGACTTGTCGTCTTTCATAAAACGTATAAGAAAAATTGATCGGGCAGATCGTTTCGGGCGGCATTATGCTTGATATGGATGTTTTGTTATTCAACAAACTTGCCCAACAAACTTCCCTGTTTGTGAATTCAACATTGTCTTAGTTTGCCTCAGATTATGCCCCTATTTAGATGAATGCTTTTAATCGTTATTAAAACATAAATTTTCCACGATAAGATCTTAGAAGGTCGTTTTGTAACTTGGAGTTTTCATCTTACCAACGCTTCGTCCTCTATGTTCGGCAAAAGGCCCCATTAGATATTAATGGGAAAATGGAACGAAACTGTGGTTTGAAGGCAGGTTTCATAATTGAACAGTTAAGCATAGGACTGTTTAGTGGTGCAGGGATTTGAGTTAAGTGATGAGTTTAGGAAGTAAAGTTTGTCAAGCCGGCGAGAGAGATGTTTTGGAGATTTCCAGGTGTGGGGTTGGGGGGCATTCCGACCGATTAATACGTCACCTAATGAATAATTAAGAGTCGGAGATGAAGGGGAATGGTCGAGGCTATGAGAGCCTGCAGAAGGGGTGCCCGGGTTGCTGGATATTAATGGTATAGTTGTAAGTCGACCTAACTTTGTTGGGGTCACTAAAACCCCCCAGAGTGCACAACAACTCGCTCCGTCGGACTGACAGCAATTTATTTACGTTTTAGTAGTTTACCCTCAAACTTCCCACTCTGCCTGAGCCGCACAAATTGCTGGTTAGGGGAAGCGATTATATTTTTACATTTTAAAACTGCTAGTTACGATAAGATCCTGTCGGTCAAATAGTTTCTGATCGCAGAGTAAGTAAAAAAAATGTTTCAAAACAAAACATTCAATTGAAAAAATCGTTGTTTTTTAAATTTACATAACGATTAAAGAAGAAGAAAACGTTTAGCGACCAGATTTACATATACTGTTTTAAGAGTTACCGTAACTAAATAAATAATTTTAAAAATTAGCTAGGTAAACGCAGAAAAACATTAAAATTTAAGTAGTTTTTCACTATGCTAAAACTCCAAACAACACCGATTTGTCAGTAATTTAGCCATCTAACAACAGTTTCAATAAAACCCTAATTTTTGCCAAGCTTAACAGGGCTTAATCGTTACAAACATATCAAAACGAAATATATATTTTTAAAAGTAAAATATTTTGGAAACTGAGTCTTATGAGAACTGTAGTATTCTCTCATGTAAGTATTGGCTAGGCCCAAGGAAGAACAAAGAAAAATCCAAATTCTGGCCAAAAAAAACTTTTTCTTCATTCTCTCTACATTTCTCTTCTCGACTTTTGAACTATATATCGATTTATTCAGAAGATCATGTATCAATCAAGTTTATGAGTGAAAAAGGTTATTATTTGCAGATTGTGAGATGCGGTCTGGTGTGACGTAGGTATAGAAAAATATTTTCTTTATCGTGCCAACGTTTCGATCCTTATTGAGATCTTCTTCAGAGCCTGGAATTTATAAACATTGTTTAAAGTATACAACTATATGTAAGTGTGAAAAATGAATTTATATAGTGATAGAAATTTTAGACTCAATCAAAGTATTTGTGCTCACTGTAGTGTGTACTACTAAGATTGTAGTGATTAAGAAACCTGGCCCTGAAGATGATATCAATAAAGATCGAAACGTTGGAACGATAAAGACAATGTTTTTCTAAACCTACGCCATACCAGACTGCATCTCACGATCTCCAATTAATCATTAAGTAACTATCGCTAAACACCACACATTGAAAAAGACATTAAGACAAGAATGACGAACACCATCCTCCTCATTAGTCTTATTGACAGTTTTATTAACGTTTAATGTTATATTATTGTTTCTGTCGAAGCGCTGTCAGCTTTCTTTATTATTTTTCTATTGGAGTTCGAGGTTATGTTGAGATGCGGTTTTTTGGTATTTCCTAGCCAAAGTTTCATGTAATTCACATTTCTGCGAACATATACTTTAATATATACGAACATATTATTTAAACGTCATTTTGCCTTATTAATTAACTAATTATTACTGGTGTGGTATTACTGGTGTCTGCCATTTCAATATTTTTGATATATGATAATATGATCGATAGTCAATTACCAATAATCGCTGACAAATTAAAGATGTCACGTGAAAATACTGTAAAAGGGAAAAAGACTCACGAAATAACGCTGGTTAAAATTATTGTTTTCACGCGATATCGTATACATGTTAAATAACCTTTTTGAAATTAGATATCAATTTAACTCTCAACTGTCCCTAAGTTTTAACTGATGAGATAAGATTGGGAGAGTTTCAGTTTTAAATCAATTTTAGGAGAAGGATTGGAAGCAAAGAGAAGTGAGCGAATTTATAAATGGATAAAGTCGGAAGCTTTGGAGTTGTGAAAATTAAACTCCCTAATTAAACTAAATCCAATTGAAGGATTTGAACGACTTATGGCGGTACAACACCCCTTGGGGGCCGGCATCGATAATGAATGGATCTTTGATAATTAAATAGTATTATTTTCCGAGCAGTTATTTAGTATTCGAGCTTTAGCAGGACTTAAATACCCTCTGCAAAAGGGCTTTTCGTTGTTCCGAAGGGAAGAGAAGAAATCGTGCCGTTGATAAGTGAAAGGACGCTAGAACTCCAGCCAGTGGCCAAAGAGTCGCAACACTCCAGTATCAATTTCCAACCGGGGTGGATTAGAGTTTTCGAAGTTCTACAGTACGAGTATTTGCCCAGAAATCAGTTTAGCAGTTAAGTTGGAATAGACTATAGGTGGCCATCGTCCAAGTATCACTCAATCGCCGCCAAGGATTAAGTTGGATCAACAGCTAATTGTGGACCTTCACTCCATCTGAACGGTTTTGTAAATGGAATTATTCATTGATGGATTTGCTAATGCCCAAAGAGGATTTCCCGGTAGGTTTAGATTCCGGCCTAAGGGTTTAATTTGACCCCCTGTATATTAACATCCTTCATCTCCATGTGCCCTAACGTTCCTCAAAGATCTCGAATTGATGTAGTCCATGAACTTGGATATATATAAATGTACTGTGTGAATGAATTATTCATTTTATATAATCCTGTTTACCACCGTTAAATACGCGGATAATACAATAATCATAGAATATTAATCTTCTTCATTCACTGTCTCAACCTAAATGAGAAGCATTTTGGTCTGGTTATTATTGCAGTAAACTTACTGTCAATTGCAAATTGTAGATTTTGCAAAAAAAAAAAACTTCAATAATTTTGAAAGAATTTTTCTTATCAACTGAATATACAATGTGTAGCTTACATCATAGAAAAACTAAACTAAAATTATTACGTTGCATTTTTTAAACACTCTCATTCTCTCACTCACTCCCTCTTTTTCTCTTTCTCTCTCCCTCTCTCTCGATCTGCCTTCTCTATCTCTCTATTTCATGTTTTAAGCTTCAACTAATTAGACGCTGTTACCAGTTGTTACCTACAATTGCAATATTCTTTCCATAAAAATGTTTCATACGGAACTGATCTGGTTGAGATTTTTCAGTAGTTCAAGACGTCTCCAAAATGAGCTGACAAGCTCGGTGGAAGTTGGTTGTAATTTTGGGTGATCGATTTAAACAACTATCAATAAAATTTATTATGAAAATATTTGAATAACAGATGGAAAAAATGACTATACACTAAAATAAGCAAGGCATTTTGAGATAGCAAAGCAAATGTTTTGCTGCAACAACAATAAAAAAGAGAGTTTTAGTAAAATGGTAAATTGTGGGCTCAAAGTTATAATATTTTTTAAATCGTTTGTAACGCTAATATTGTTACCTAAAAATTAAACTTTGCCTAACATAACCATTCTTAACCTAACCAACCCAACCCATATGCACTCCCCTGTAAAGGGACAACAATAAGACAAAACATATCTCGCAAAAAAATTATATTTAGCCCAAAAACAAATCAAGGTAAAATAAATTGCTGCAATTTTCAAGATGAATTAATTTTTGATTTCTGTACAAAAAAAACAAGAAATGTTTTTCCTTTCACTTGTAACGCAAGATGCAGGTTTATTTATGTTTGTATGTCTTAATTGTTTGTTTATTTATTTATTTTGAGGGAGAGATAGAGAACGCAGATCGAGAGAGAGGGAGAGAGAGAGAAAGAGAAAGAAAAAAGAAAGAGAGAGAGAGAGAGAGAGAGAGAGAGAGGAGAGAGGAGAGAGGAGAGAGGAGAGAGAGAGAGAGCGAGAGAGAGAGCGAGAGAGAGAGCGAGAGAGAGAGAGAGAGAGAGAGAGAGAGAGAGAGAGAGAGAGAGAGAGAGAGAGAGATCTACCACCTTTGCAAGTGACCTCGATGATTCATTCTCACATTAATATTGCGAATTCTGCGAAGATGATGTCTTTCTATGGTTAAAAAGAGTACAACTTGATTGAAAAATATACAAGACGAGAATAAGTGTTTGTTTACAAAATGAATAATTTTCATGTTTCCTATTCTTAAGTAAATCTGATATTAACAATGACGATTAACAAACGTTTTACTTTTGGTTTCTATTTTCTATTTTGCTTTGTTTAACTAACACGAATATATTGGTAAATTTAATTAAAATTGTGTGGTGTTTAGTGACAGTTAGTCAATGATTATTCGGAGATCGTGAGATGCGGTCTGGTGTGACGTAGGTTTTAGAAAAAAACATTTTCTTTATCGTGCCAGCGTTTCGATCTTTATTGAGATCATCTTCAGGACCTAAGAGTTATAAACATTGTTTAAATTTTACAAATACATGTAGGATATGAAAAAATGCATTTATACAATGCTAGAAATTTTAGATTAAAAAAAATAAATAGAATTTATACAATATTAGAAAATTTTAGATTTAAAAAATGATTTTTTTTAAAATAAAATATATACAATTTTCTAGATTGTATAAATTCATTTTTTTTAAATATAAATTTTCTAGCATTATATAAATTCATTTTTTCATATCCTACATGTATTTGTAAAATTTTAACAATGTTTATAACTCCCAGGCCCTGAAGATGTTCTGAATAAAGATCGAAACGCTGGCCGTCTGGGCACTCTCAACACGACAGACAAGAATGACACATCTACACAGAAAACAAACACTTTGAGCCCTGAAGATGATGTCAATAAAGATCGAAACGTTGGCACGATAAGAAAATGTTTTTCTAAAACCTACGTCACACCAGACCGCATCTCACGATCTCCGAATAATTAATTAAAATTAATAGAATAAGAAGAAATTACAAATATCCCTATTCATTTTTATTTTATTTTAAGGAGGTGATCATCAGAGCTATAATCAACAGAATGACATATTTAAGTATTTTTACAGGCGATCTCAAATTTACTTAAGACCCAGTCCTAACATTGCTATGGATTAGTACTGCAGTACTGTACAATCGCCTGTAAACAACTTAAATATGTCAATCAATAGCGATAATTAAAATTGTTTTGCCCTGATGATCACCTTAAAATAGGTCGAAGCTTGGTAGTAACAAATGAATATGCCTTTTCTTCAAGGCAATACTTGAGCCAGTGTTCGTGAGTAAAAAATTGGTCGATAATTCCAACATCGAATCCGAAATTTTAGGATTTTAATGATTTTTGATTTTCAATAAATGTCTTGAGAAAAATCCAATATATGGTATCCAATATATGTTAATTATGCAGTCTAAAAATTAACGAATCAGGGAAACGGGAGGGAGTTTCGTACTTTTGAGATTTTCATATACACTGTGTACAATAATTCGTTATAATATATAAGATTAAGTGGTGGTAAAAAAAACAGCCCATTATTTCTTGTGCGGATTTATCAAACCATATTACTTTGCGAACTTCTGAAGAATAGTCAATGGGATCGGATCTTCTGCCGGCTGGAAGAACGTTCTTCAATCGCCATCCGGAAATCAAGATAGCCACCCTCAAAGGCACCCCTCGTCAGTCCTCTTCCGGCTGCTTTGAATTTTTTCAATCCGTTCATTCACGGACGACGTTGCCTTACCTATCTTTTATCATGAACGACGTAAATCCGGTCACCAGACCCTCATAATATCAGGACGAGCCGGTTTCGGAAAACTCCTCACTTATTCAAGACCGTTCGCATTCGAAGTTTTTCCCTAAAATCGCTCTTGTTAGTAATTTTAGTAGGGAAACTCTTATAAAGCTCAAAGTAGTTGAACACGCCTTAGATCGTAAACGGGCGCGAAACTGAGGGACCTGTCTTTTAACTATTTACATCTCCCTTATTTCATATTCTTTTGAATAAATCCCATCCACCAAGCTTTATAACCGAGCTGTTGAAATACTTAATTTTCTTTCAACCAGCGTTCAACTAACCTATGAATGAAAACAGTTTATAGAGCTATAAAAGAGGTATTTCACAACCGAATTAATAAGTATATTTTAAAGCATCCTCCATTGAAAATTTTCCATTAAAAAATCACATCATTTCAGCAAATTGAATTTTCTTTAAATTTAAAATAACACAAGTTGAGCGCTTTCTCAAATAGATTGATCAAACTGAATTCAATTTTCTCGTACGTAAAATAATAAAATACCAGAGGGCCAAAAGAACCATTCACTTTAGGCTTTGCTAGTCCGGGATAGGACCTCCGTCTTACCTGTCTAGCAAGCGCCACCCGCCGAGGTTGGACTCCAGGGGCTGTCAACAGTTAGGTCATTTCATCTTGCAACGCACCTGTTTTTAAATCAAAGCCCACTCACACTCTCACTCACTTGCAACTACATTCTTGGTGTAATAAAAGTTTATAAAATTCAATATTAAATCAACTATGTTATTACCTTATCAACTTAAATTTTTTTCTATATAAAATTAAACAGCATCCTTATTTTGCTTATATAGAATATTGAATTAAAACCGTTACCCTAGGTATTGATAATAAAACAGAAAAAATCAAGCTTGGGCACTTGTGCAAATAATATTTGTATCAATATGAATTTTTTACAAGCTGGACTTTTTTGTTCTCTTTCTCAATGCCTGGATGTACGTTTGTTGTGATACCTTTAAGTTTATTTTAATAGTGTGAATTTGTTGACCACGTATTGATGATCGGAGTTCTAAAAAGTTAGCAATTATAACAGAGCTTTTATTATTAAACATAAAATATAGTCCGACATTATGCAGTTACGATTAAGTTTAATTGTTTTATTTATTGATTTATTTTGTTGCTTTTGGGAAAACTATTTTTATTGGTATATTTTGATCAAATGCGGAAATAAAACTTGTAAATAAAATAATTGCTATTAACATTCACATTATATGTTAATGATTAATCGTATGAACGAAATATAATAGGACACCGAAGCGTGGCCGCAACGGTTTAGGCGTTGACAAGGTTCAGCGGCCCTGCATTCGAACCCGACGTACTTACAAATGGGCTTTTTTTCAAAAACAACCTGAGGGTTTATATGACCTCTGCTGTTGCGAACCCTCGAAAAAAAAGATAGGAAACCGAAATGCTGAATAACATATGTGTGCATTAAAAATTAATCTCACCCAAGACCTTACATAGAAAGAATAATTAATTGAAAGAAGTAACTTGGTCAATTGCCCACTAAAACGTACATGGATTAATATTTAAAAAAGTAAAAGAAGTATCACTTCACGAAACAGCTTCCCCGTGGCACTTCATAAGTCGTTGAGAATCCATTCCGATTACACGACATTTGAAAATGGCAAAAAGAAGGCAAATTCGAACGGTTGTAGGTTGAGATGGAGAGTTGGTGTCCGAGAGGATCGAAGTTACGATATCTCAAGTGGTAGAGTAGCGGCGTATTTGGCCGAAGGTCGTGGGTTCGAATCCCGCTCGTGACACTGACTTTTTTATCTCACCCAAGACCTTACATAGAAAGAATAATTAATTGAAAGAAGTAACAGGTCAATTGGCCACTAAAACGTAAATAGATTAAAATTAATGTTTTAATAATGTTAATACAGAACACAAAAATAAAAATAAATACGTAAATAAATAAACAATTAGCGTTTACGATGTGCAACCGAGTTTTATAAATGATAGCAATTTTCCAAAAAGTGTCATTCATTACACAATTTTTCATAGTATAGAAGACTTGGAAAAGATACTGAATATAAAATGAAATATTATGAGGAGGGTGTATATCAATTCAATAAATGAAATAGATATTTCTACGCACAAAGTAGTTACAAAAGTGAAAGTAGTATTGGTAATCGTTTTATAAATCCAGTAAATACGACGAATACCAAATTAATAAAAAATGGTTATAATGGAGAGCAAAGAGGAGAAAGTGCTGTGAATCGTATTTCAGTGGTTTTTTAAATCTTATGTTTATTTCATTGTCGTCATCATTTTTTAATAAATAGCAAAATAGTTTAACACTTATTCGCAATCAAATGAACTGAAGCAACACAAAATCATATAATTTAATAAAGGTTCAACCTGGATAAAATTCTTTTAATTAAAAATTACCGATGTAGGAATATTAGTTTAAATTTAATTTCAAGGAAATTAATACGAGTTATGCATAGCTTATTATTCCTAAAAATTTATTATCTACGTACCTGTTTCATTTAATTTGATTTTTAAACATCCTTTTACAATCCCTTAATGTTAAGAAATCAAGGGCTACCGGAGATCTCTTAAAAAACCACGTTTGCTAAGTTAAAATTTGTATAAAATTCGTTTGTTATTGAAGAGAAAAAAATTATCATACTTCAACGTGCGAATGACAACCTTCTTTTGTGAGACTGGGAGAAGTATGCCGACTTTTGGGTAACAATTTGTGCGTGTGTATGTCTGTGTTTTATGTAATACAGATCGTTGCATGCATTTCTATAATAAGAAATTAAAAAAAATATACATGTATAAATTACATGCACGCACGCAGGCGTATGCTTTCCGTATGAAAGTTTTGATTAAACCTCTAACGAGTAAGACGTTTCAGGATGCCTCGGGCAATTCGAGGAGGAGGATCGCGGATCCCATTTGATGGGAAAGGCAAAGCCTCGGGCTATGAATATGGAGCGCAGACGGGGCCCCGTCTTGGGGGGGGGGGCAGGTAATGCAATACGTCATAAATGGTAAGGGAGTATGCCACTCCGGCAGCCTTGCATCCAGGCCACAAACACATTTTGAGGTATCCCCCTGGATACATATTTATGAGGGCCCGCCTCGTCCGTTTCTGAAACATCGCACCGACGAAGGGAGAGTGTATAACGACATAGGCGGGAAGTTGCAGGTGTATTCCTTCATCCATTCGGCCAAATCACTTTCCGGCGATGTACACATTCATATATTCACTGGTCTTCTTTTTTCAGCCCGGGTGAGGTCAGTATTGCCCCTAATCCGGTCCCGACCCGAAAGTCGTTTATCCTCTTCTAGGCCGTTTACTGTCTCCCAGATGAGTAAACGAGCCCAGGACGAGATTTATCGACGGGACAACACTTTTCGAAACATCATTACTCTTATCTTTATTGCTCCCCTCGCGAAATATGCCCAGGGTGGACAGACCTAAAACCGGCCATTACGGCTTTACAGTTTGTTTTCTCCTTGAAATGGGATTGCGAATAATATACGGACCGTTGCCTGTAAAATCCTAAAGAACTATGTTTTCGATCGATTTGTGTTATTTAACTGAACAATTTTTTTGGCTTAACCAATCATGTTTGGATTAACTGAAAAATCATTGAAATAAATGAAACACAAATGGTGTATTTTTGTTGATAGTTTAAATACACTACTGTTATTATCATTGTTTAAGCAATGTCAAACCCTTGTCCGTTTATTCAGGGTTGCGAACAATATTGCAAGGTGAGTTTTTTGGTTAGACCATGATAAGGATGTTTTAAATTAATTGTATGGCACAGAATCAAATTACGTTTAAAGCTAAAGGATTAAAGCTATTAAAATAATGAGGATTAATTTTCATATTTCTTCAAACTGTAACTATCCGTTCGGTTTTACTATACTATGATACATTTTTATTTTTATTTTAATTTATAAATATTATTTAATAATATTTGTTACTTTGTAATAATACAAAACAATGACTTCAATCATGCATAAGAAATTAATTCTGGAGATTTTGAATGCAAATGCAAAATTAATAATGCGTGTGGTGTTTAATGACCGTAGTCAATGATTATTCGGAGATCGTGAAATGCAGTCTGGTGTGACGTAGGTTTTGTAGATGTAGATGTAGATGTAATATTTCACGGTATGGTATACTGCGCCCTTTAAGAGCTATTGTATCCCCTGTGCTCTGCCTAAAGCACATCGGTGAGTCCTATTTCATCAAGAAACTTGATTAATAGGCCCGGTTTCAGTGGTTGAAGCTCTTCTATGGTCACATTGTACATCCCAAAACACTTCCTCCTGCGGGCTAGTGTAGCTCCGCAGTTTGTTAGTAAGTGTGTTGGTGTCTCTTCTGCTTCTTTGCAGAATCTACATGTGCCATCTTGGATTATTCCAATTTTCTTTAGATGTCCATTTAATCTACAGTGTCCTGTCAGGAATCCTGTTAGGATTCGCAGTCTATTCCTGCTTCCTTTGACACATTCTGTGATTTCTTTCTTGCCAAAATTGGTTAGAAGATTCTTGGATTGTCTATGTCCAATAAGTGAATTCCAAAGTTCGCTCATTTTCTTTTTGTCCTTCTGTCTGAGATATTCGTTAATAGTGTGTATTCCTATTCCACAGAAGGGTTCGGGTCCTATTAGCGGTGTGGCAGCCCCTTTTCTTGCAAGGGTGTCCGCTTTCTCGTTGCCTTCTACTCCCATGTGTCCTGGGACCCAGCAGAGGCTGACTTTATTCTGCGAACCTAATATGTTTAGTTTGGTTTTGTAGTTCAACACCATCCTTGAACTAATGGTATTTGAGGTTAGTCCTTTGATGGCTGCTTGGCTATCTGACATGATAGCTATATTCTTGTTTTTGTATCCTCTATTTAGATTGAATTGGATACATCTTTCAATTGCGTGAATCTCAGCTTGGAAGATACTGGTGTGTTTTCCCATGGGTTCTGAGTATTTGGTTCCGGGTCCAAACCTTGATTAAAAATAAATAAAGAATGAATTTATACAATACAATAAATTTTAGATTAAAAAAAATGAATTTACGCTAACACATTTAATATAAAAATTTTTTCTAGCATAGTATATATTTTTTTAATATAAAATTTTTTTGCTTTGTATAAGTTCATAATTTTTTTCCACATCCTGCATGTATATGTAAAATTCAAACAATGTTTGTTTATAAATCCCAGGGCCTGAAGATGATCTCAATAAAGATCGAAACGTTGGCCCGATAGAGAAATTTTTTTTCTAAAACCTACGTCACACCAGACCGCATCTCACGATCTCCGAATAAACATTAATTATATAGCCAAAACACAAGTACTTTCACACAAAATTTTATATAAAAGGTTTTACCAAAATGTTAAAATTAAAAAGAACTACGATCCCAATGGTAAAACTATTGTAATAATAACTTCTTTCAATTAATTTATGACACTAACTTTTTATAATGTCACGACAGCTCAAGTGGTAGAACAGCGGCGTATTTAGTCGAAGGTCGTGGGTTTGAATCACGCTCGTGACACTAGCTTTTTCTCTTCAACCAATACCTTACTAAATGATTAATTAATTGAAAGAATTTATTTGGTGAATCGGACCACGAAATCTAATGGATATAATAATAACTTTGGAATATGTTTTTTAATCGCCTGATGTGGTTGCCAACATTGGTCAGTTAATTTTAGTTATTTATTTTAGCTTTTGGGGTAAATTTTGTATATCAAGAAGACGTATATAACCATTACTGCTTTTTAGTTTATTAATTATTGCATTGATTTCGAGGCCTTCTGTCCTCTTCATCAGCTTTTTGTTTCCAGCCAAAGTTCCAAGGAAACACAAATTGTATGTAAACGTCTTCTATATGTATTATAAAAGGTAATAAAATGTATAAGAAAAAATAAAGTAGTTATTTACCTTTGGATAATTTGTTTACAATGTAACAGTAAAATCCTCACTGAAATAAATAAAATCCTTTGCGTAATGTAATTAATTTTAAATCTGTCGCAATATCTACGAGAATATAAATTGTACTTAGAAACCTACACATTCCTAAATTCGGCCTGCTATATTTAACAAAAAAATATAGTACATTATATATAGTACGATATATAATGTATACTATTACAAAAATGTAATGTATACCAGTTTTTATGGAAGGAAGGTTGAGATGAAAAAATTAGTGTCGCCAGCGGAATACTCAAATCTGACGGGATGTTTATTTGGGATGCGGTGGGTTCGAGTCTCACTCGATGCCCTCATAAATAATAAGATAAAAAATAATTTATAAAAATACTCATTGAAGAAAAATAACGATAATAATAATGTTATCAATTTTGGATAATATGGTTTTTATAGTTTCATAATATGAACAATTTCAGAAAAATAACAAGACTTTTCTTTCAAAATGACATATGTTCTACAAAATGCATTGCACTGTCATATTTAAATAAGCGTGTAAATAGAATTTAATGTTAATTTTGGGGAAATTAATCATTCAGAGACAAATTGTCAAAATAGAGTCGGCAGCGGTGCCGAAGGAGTGTGGGGTTGTCACTTATTGAAACAGTTAGTTACCAGACAGTCTCCCCATTTGGGACGCTACCAGGTCGGTAACCAACTCGACAACTATAATTGACTCACTTAGTAAAGACATCTCTGTCCGACCCGGTCCTTTTGATACTGAACAGAACTTTATCATAATCAACAAGCTTTTGCCTCTACCTTTATGGCCCCTAGAGTCGGTATGCCTATTGTGCAATATTTTCCATTTGCTTTGAATTTGGTGAAATTTTTATGCTTATGAAATAACTTTTGTAGTCACAATAAAATTTGATTACCTATTTTCAATATCATATTCACATTCACATACATCTTATTCATGACTTTATGAAATTGTCCATATTTTCACTTTATTTCAATCCAATAAATCAACTATGTTCTTGTAAATTTCAATATAAAATTATTCAATTTACGTTTTCGTAGTCATTTGAACAAGTTACTTTTATCAATCAATTAATTCTTCATTCTAAGGTCTTGGTTGCGATAAAAAAGTCAGTGTCACGAGCGGGATTCGAACCTTCGACCTTCGGCTACATATGCCGCTGCTTTACCACTTGAGCTATCGTAATAATTAATCCCACTCGTGATACTAACTTTTTTTGTCTCAATCAAGACCTTAGAAAGAATAATTAATTGATTTAAAGAAGTAACTTGGTCAATTTACTACGAAAACGCAAATGGATTAATATTTAAAAAAGTAAATATCCAAATCACTTCACGAAACAGCTCCCCGTGGCACCTTCATAAGTCGTTGAGAATCCAATTCGATTACACGATATTTGAAAATGGCAAAAAGAAGGAAAATTCATACAAAAACGAATGTAGGCTGAGATGGTGCCCGAGAGGATCGAAGTCAAGATAGCTTAAGTGGTAGAGTAGCGGCGTATTTAGACGAAGGTCGTGGGTTCGAATCCCGCTCGTGACACTGACTTTTTTATCTCAACCAAGACCTTAGAAGAATAATTAATTTATAAAATTATTGGTTATTCAGATATCGTGAGATGCGGTCGGGTGTGATGTAGGTTTCAGAAAAACATTTTCTTTATCGTGCCAACGTTTCGATCTTTTATTGAGATCATCTTCAGGGCTCAAAGTGTTTGTCTTCTGTGTAATTGTGCCATCCTTGCGGGTCGTGTTGAGAGTAGTATAAAATTATTGTTGACGATGGAGAAACCTCTAAAGATTGTTGACTATTGGATGGTGTGTAAAAATTTATAACTAGATTAGATTTATTATTAGTAAAAAACTTATTTGACAGCAATTAAACGTAATAACACAAATACTGCAACGGAAGTTAGGAAAGATTAATGGTATAAAAAACACTTCATTCATAAAACGAAGAAAAAGTAAGGTTATGTAAAGACATTTATTTATGAAATCAATCATAGTTTATACATACAAGACTTACAAGAAAAACAATCAGCGTATTTTGGATTAAAACTAGTTTATATCTAACGATAATGGGCACACCAAAATAATGAATAAGAAACATAAAAATACTACATGGAAATAATAAATAAATATTTGCACGGAAACAGTGAAAATAGACTTTTAGTATACGATATTCTTTCATAACTAGTGGGAATGGTGATAATAATGCGCTGTTGATTAGACATTATATTATTTTTAAAGGAAAAAGGTGTAAGATCAAGTTTTCAATAAAACATCTTTGTAGTTAAACTAATTCATAAACTGTAAATGATTCTATTCTTACGAGAAATTCAGATAGTGACGGTCGTGAAAACGTTGGATGAACGAAGGGTTATTGTGTCGGGCAAGAGTAAAGCGGGTAATGAAATTCCTGAGAGCCTCGAAGGAACTATTCTCGAATTTATATACTTAAAGTATAATGATGCAGTTACAAACGTGAACATGGAGCCCTCGGATAATAAAAACCATAAAGACAGTAATAAATTGCCCTTATCTTTACTTTCAGGTGGAATCCCTTTATTGATATTTATAATAATATTTAAGATACCCAAAACGGTTTATATCTCAGACTTCAATTGGTGGCGAAAATCTCAGTTTTATGTCGGGCTATTTAGAAAAATGTAAACTCTATGAGCAGTGCCGCCGCTTGGGAAACTCGGTTTTATGCATATAAAGCAATATGAATGCATATGGGTTTTAATTGAGTCGCTACCGGGGAGGTGGGTTCCCCAAGGTTACTTTAATGTAGTTTTAAACTCGTTTCTGTTTTGAGAGGAAGACGAAGTTACAAGGATGGAACATATTTATTTTGGCGCATATATTTTTTTTCCTATATGAATTTCCCTTTGCCTCTTTTACCGGCATCGAAATATGCAACACGCGTAGCATTCCGGTCGCCCCTGTAAAACATCACTTACATATTTTTTAAACATTTAATTAAATCCTAAGCAAGTGTAGGAAATAATATATATACACCATTATTTATACCAAACTTATGAATATTTTAGAGACTAAGAGCAAAACGTTTTTAAATTTTATTCAATTAATACATGCATCTTTATAATGTAACCACATGTTGGTTTAATCAGAACTTGAGATCATATTTCTTTGGACGGCATTTGTACCTATAAACCATTAGGAAGTAAGCAATATTATAAGTGATTACTTACACGGCGCTCATCATTGTGAGTTAATGGTCCCGGGTTCGAATCCAGCGTCCCTGCATTCGACCCCGACATACTTACAAAGGGGCTTTTTCAAAACATGGGCACCCTGAGGGTTGATATAACCTGTGCTGTTGCGAACCCTCGTAAAAAAAAAACAGTAGTATAAGTGATTACTTACTACTTTGTACGCAATACTTTATCTGCAGTGTTTCTATCGTGTTATTGACAATTTAGGACGTACAATCGTTACAATGGTTGCCTTTACTGTTCGCTAAATTAATTCTGTTTGCTAAAAACATATTTCATCCAACAAAAATGCTATTTTAAGATATATTCTTTATTTTGCAGTAAAATACATCATAAAATAGTCGTGGATTCAAAGCAGGACTTTTGTTACTAAAAGATAATCTCTGCTATTAACTACAAATGTGATATGCATGATTTAGGACTGATTGTTTGTATCGATATTATTTCAAATATTACAATTAATTACGGTTTTTAGTTGAGATAAAAAAGTCAATGGCACGAGCGGGATTCGAACCCACGATCTTCGGCTTGATACACCAATGCTCTACCACTTGAGCTATCGTGACCTCGATCCACTCACGACATTTGAAAAATGGCAGAAAGGAGGGAAAATTCAAAAGGTGCGGTTGAGATGGGAAGTTGGTGTCCGAGTGGATCGAGGTCACGATAGCTCAAGTGGTAGAGCAGCGGCGTATTAAGCCGAAGATCGTGGGTTCGAATCCCGCTCGTGCCATTGACTTTTCTATCTCAACTAAAAACCTTAATTAATTGTAATATATTAATTGGTCAAGCGGACCACGAAATTAGTGAATTTAATTATTTAAAATATTTGATGATATCGTTTCGTACAAAAATATTTTGGGGTGGTTTGGGATGGTTAGGGGGACCGCGGTAGCCGAGTGGTTAGCATGAGAGACTCTCACTCCGCGGTCGTGGGTTCGATTCCCACCCTCGCCTCTGGCCCTTTTTTCCCGATAACCCCCAATTTGAACACAAGAATTCGTACTATGGCTAATATGCAAGATCATAAGGCCAAAAAAAAAAAAATTGTCTTGGCCATTATGAACATTTAACCAAAAAACCTTCGACATAGTTGAAACACCTCTCATTGTTCTATAAATGTATAACTGTGACATATTTGTACAAGTTAAAGTTAGCGATAGTAATAAATTAAATTAAATAATCATTAAAACAAAAAATAACTAAATTCGCTTCAGTTGATGACTAAAATAATATATTCTTGCGGTGGTTACTAATTTAAGCCATTAGCTAAATCTAACAGTAAGTATTCACTTTAATTTATTTTACTAAAGTATTGTAAATATGAAGAAGAATCTTTATAAATTTTCACACGTATAAACTTTGTCGAAACATTGTGTGTATAGGCTATAGTAAATTTCTATTGTTGTGAGTCTTAGAGTATTTTTCGATAGTAAGCAAAAACAGAATAATAAATTTATTTAGTAATATCTAGTGGATCAAACATGATTAAAACTATTAGGTGCGATTAGCTAAACAAAGATTTAACTGTAAGTTGAATCGAATAAACATTATATTTAATTCATTTTACTTTTTAGTGGTCAATTGACCAAGTTACTTATTTCAATTAATTATTCTTCTTTTGTAAGGTCTTGGTTGAGATAAAAAGTCAGTGTCACGAGCGGGATTCGAACCCTGCTTTCGCTAAATACGCCGCTGCTCTACCACTTGAGCTATCGTGACATCGATCCTCTCGGACACCAACTTTCCATCTCAACCTGCAACCGTTCGAATTTTTCCCCCCTTTTGCCATTTTTCAATTGAAAAGGTGGTGTTTTGATGGGAAGTTGGTGTCCGAGAGGATCGAAGTCACGATAGCTCAAGTGGTAGAGCAGCGGCGTATTTAGCCGAAGTTCGTGGGTTCGAATATTTTATCTCAGCCAAGACCTTACATAAAAGGAATAATTATTTATATTTAATATTCCGCAAACGTAAAAATAACGAACGATCCATCCCGAGCAAAATAGGCGTCCCATTAAGAACGTCGGATAATGTGCACGCAAGTATCGTTTACAACGGAAAAGTAGGAAGAAATGTAAATGAATCAGTATTTTTAACAATAGTTGGTTGAATAAATAGTCTATTTTGAATTTAATAATTTTGCAAAAATTAAATTTTCAACTGATCATTTTATTGAGCCTGATTCAGTATTAAGCCTTATTCAGTAACTTCTGATTAATATATCAAACTTTCAATGAATCGTAAAAGTTGAGAGTTTGATGTTCCTTTACCAGGATTTATTGTTTCGACTACGAACACAATCATCCGAGTCGACCGTATGTCTCAGAAATACAAACAATTTAACTGTAAATACCCCGATGTAAGCCAAGTTTGCGTTTGACAGCCGTTTATTTAAACGGGATCCGAAATACGAAATGCTGGTTATTTCTCGGTACTGAAGGCAACGGAGGCCTTCTCATCTCAGATGGCTAACAGTTACTTAAATGTAAAAGTAAAATACCATCTATGTGTTTTATTGAAGGTGGCTAGGAAGAAAGTGGTATAAATGGTAATTTGGTATTCCTAAAAAATATCAACGTTGAAAATGGCAGCAAACTGGTTACTCTGTTACTGATCTAGTGTTCTATTTGACTTTTCACCGAAGAAAACAATAAACCTTGCTTGAATTTAGTAATATTTTTTTGGAATGAATGGTATTACCGTTAATTTCTTTGTAAGGACTATGTGTACAGTTTAATTTAGAATAGAATGCCTGAGTATAGTGACCTACCTATCCTCACTAATTTATTAAGCAACAGGTTTAACGCGTTTTGATTCGTAAAATTTTTGAGATTTTGTCAATCGAACAAATATGTATATTTTGATAAAAAGGATCTAATATGAAGACTAGTTGGAGAACCTTTCCTTCCGGCCCTGTGTACTCATTTCTAATGCGAAACTTTTTTAATTTCATTCCATTTTGCTGTTCGCTAGAATCGGGTTGTCTTCTTCGCAGGCCAAAATGAGTAGTAAATATTTTTGCAAATTTTCACTTTTAAAATAGAATAATAAAGATGTCAAGTTTCCTCTGAGTGTAGAAATAATCATTTAAAAATCCTGCCACTTTTCCTCAATTTGTGTTCGTTTTGAAACTACAATTGGCTAGAACGAGGAGTTCGAAAACACCTTTAGAGTAATTCAATGACGGTTGACGAATAATTAGTGGTTAGTAATTAATGTCGTTCCATTAAGCGAGCAAAAGAGTCGAGGCACGTTCAAAGAAGTGGAAGAGATCGCAAGGATGCAATGAAAGGGAGCCGAAAGAGGAAATACATCTTCTCTTATATCAATAGCCATATTTGTAAATTAATGTGCCTTTTACAACTCTTTATACCTTTATAACATTTAATTTTTTCTACAATAAATTAGAAGTAATTTCTTAAAAGTTATATCATGAAAATAGTATTAAATGTGTAGTGTTTAGTGACCGTTACTTGATGATTATTTGAAGGTCGTGAGATGCGGTCTGGTGTGACGTAGGTGTTAGAAAAACATTTTCTTTATCGGGCCAATGTTTCGACCTTTATTGAGATCATCTTCAGATCTCAAAGTGTTTGTTTTCCCTGTAGATGTTTTATTCTTGTCTTCTTGTCGCACTCTCAACACGACAGACAAGAATGACACATCTACATGGAAAACTAACACTTTGAGCCCTGAAGATGATCTCAATAAAGATTGAAAATACGGCACGATAAAGAAAATATTTTTTTACAACCTACGTCACACCAGTCCGCATCTCACGACCTCCATATAATTATAGTATTAAACAATCTAAATGATAACAGCAATAATAAAAGCATATTTTGTTGCTATGTGGTCATATAATACATAAGCAGTTTCTGAATGTTATTAAAGTAGTCTGAAAGTATAAATTAAAAAAATAAATCGACTACAATTTTACTTCTGAGGAACATTATATTTTAATTGGCAATAATTAGTAAACCAAAGATTTCCCAACAGTTCTGGGCATTATCTACATCATCGGATATTATAAATAATTTGTTTTATTTATTACGTTCGTATTTTATTTATTCGCAATTTTAACTTATGTTTTTTCTCTTTTTTTAGATGTCTTTAATTCATGTTTTTTGAAACTAATTTTTTTTAAAATGAACATTTTGTATTATTCTGCACTTTTCTTGCCCTGTTTGTGTTTTCATTATCCGCTGGCAGACGGAATTTTTTATGTAGTAATGGTAGTTATATAGTAACTGTAATTTTAACTAATGAACATATTAATTAGGTATACATGATATATGTACATTTATCTAAAAATATATTATGTACAATCCAATTTAGATTATTTTTCCTAGTGGTTATTATTTTATCGAGTTAAAGGAACATCTCACTTCATATGTGAAATTTCTGTAAGTTTTGAAAAGGAAACTATAAAACTTTTCTCTGATATATTAGGTTTACCTAGTTAATGAACAAGAAAATTTCTTTGAGGAACGAACAGCATAAAAAGTGTAACTGGCCATCATCGTACACTATAAGTATAAAATTCAAGTCGTAAGATTTCGGCGTGTGATAAGCCAGAGAGTGAAGAGGACGAAATTTAAATGATGGCCTATCTTTTTGTGATAATTTGATATCGGACATTAAGATTTTTAAGTGAAAGAAGGGATGACGCTTTTATCCGTAAGCTGGAATGTGTGTCAATAACTTGCTTAACATTTTACTCTATGCGTTTTTTGAAATCAAACGGTAACACAAAAGATAAGAAAATTTAACCTGACTATTCCAATGATTATCCATTTTTTTTATACTTACCCGATTATATTTATTCTCCAATCAAAACACTATATACAATAAAAATCTTTTATAACTTATGGATTCTGTTTTTAATTGGGAATAAATTTTTCTATCTTATGAGTGATAACCCACTCTTTATTAAATGAATGATGATTGTTACAATTGGAGAACTATCGACTAAAAGAATTTATACATCAATTGAAAATTACCCAGTTTGTGAATCGCTTTTCAATGTTGTACAGCGTGTTTCATCGCCGGGTTTTATCCCAACTCTCACGATAACTTTAGACAGTTTATTTTTCGCAGGTAAGTGCTCATTTATTCTACAGGAAGGGAAAAGTGAAAAACCCTGCGGTTTGCGCTTTCCTCCGACTTCAGGCACCACTTTTCCAGGCACTAAGTAAGGCGCTAAATCTTCCGGTCAGGAATTCTTAATGCTGTTCCGCATCGAAGAAAAGAAAAACAGGGCACCATAAGTGTACAACGAAGAATTTACGAAAATATAATTTCGAATATGTGTTGGTCACAATACTTTCGATATGAATTTGCATATGAAATGGGTCTGGCTTGATCTGCTTCGCAAAACCGCATATTTTTTGACAAATATGCTTTCAAACTACAAAATAAAACAACTACAAATGTCTAAATCGAGTAAAATCTACAGTGACTGTATATTGCTTCAATTCGTACCAATTCGTCAAATTGACTCACAATTCAGGGCTAACTCCTCAGAGTTCCATGAGTCCATCGGCGATTTTTTGTCGACGTTCGTTCTCTCGTGTTCTGGATTCCCATAAGAAGAAAACCGCTAATAAAACAGAAAGTCAGATTTCGTTTGGTCCTTTAACTCTCCTCGCAGCGTTTGTACGGTCTGTCGCAACCGTTGCCTTCCTGCCCCGCTTGTCGAATTTTCGACCGCTTACCTCGCTGCTCTTTCTGCCGCTTCCCCGGGCCACAAAGGCTTTTGCAACCTATCGCAGTGTTGCAAACCCCTTCGTCTGGAGTCAACTACTAAACCGAACCCTATCGTCAAAAATCTTTCATCCACCACATTACCTAAATATCCCAACAGGAGACCGAAGCGTCGGTGGCCCCGCGACACCCTTAACACTTGACATCGGTCTCCTAAGACGGGAGTCCATCTCGCTCATCGTATTGTTGTACTAACGGCTACTGGATGGTACATCACTGGATGGTAGCTGTTCAAGGTTTCATGCTACTGTTATTATTTATATGTAAATGTTATATGTTTTACTTGTTGCGTCGAAGATTGCAGTTGTCAAAATATAAATAAATAAATAAAGTTTTAGTGGTTGCATGTCTTATACGGTTAAGTTCACATCGCAAAGCATTTCCTCTTCTCGATATGTGTAGCATCACCAGCACAGTCTATAAGAAGGTAGCCCCGACCCACCTTTGTCTCTTTTGCTTCTTCACAGAACCTGCACGTGCCAGGCTGGTTGATACGCCAATTCATCAAATGCATCAAATCAAATCAGTCCACAGTGCCCCGTTAAGAATCCTGTTAGGATTTGGAGTCTCCTTCTGCTTCCCATGATACATTGTAGTGGCTATATCTTTCCAAATCAAGCCACGAAGCTTGTGGATTGTTTGTACATAGTGAGTGAATATAATCGTTTCCTAACTTTGATCATTTCTTTTTTCTTAATAGATCATTCATTATGCGGATCTATGTACCACAAAAGGGTTACCATCTATCAGCGTACAGCCCCTTTCCTTCGAACTCTCCTCTACATCTACATTTATATCAACCTTTGATGAGGTAACGAAACAAAACAAACAAAGAAAGTGGGTTAATACTAACATGGATTACATAAATGTTTGTAAAAGTTAGAGATCACAAGACAACATCGACGACAGTGATTCTGCCTCAAAAGTAGAGGAATACAGTTTTTGAGTTACCACAGCAAGTTGGACTTGGGAATTAGCTCAAAATTGAATGAGCTAGAGATACCCATCCGTCTATTTTCTTATGAAATACAAAAAGGAATATATAATATATTACATATATGATAAATAATATAATATATGAGCAAGTATGAAGGAAAATATTTGTCGGTAAACAGTTTACTCTTGGCTCTAGCAGAAAAATATTATTCACCAAAGCTCAGACTTATTATAAACTAGAAATAGATTGACCACAAAAAAGGTAGGAAAATTATTATTTCTTTGGTACTGCTGTAAGTATGTATGTCTGGTACATGAAGGCATATGGCTCCCGCGCGTCCTTCTTGGGTTCCAAGCCGACATATTATTTATTTAAATTTAGCAATACATATTATTAAAATCACAAATAAAATCATGACCAAGTATAGTGGGTACCGTCATGCTACAAAAGATCCAACCTACTTGGCTGTTACTATTATTATAAGGCTTACCTTCCATCATAAGAACACTATAAGAACCAGTCAGGATTTACTCATCTGCCTTGAATTTACTATACTTTAACTGTAATCTTTAAATTAACTATTTACTACTGGAATCCAAGAACAAAGCAGTAAGCGACGGTCTCAGATACACGCACTGCTTGTCCCATTTCTACTGCCGCCTGGGAGGTCACATCGTGGTTCTTCCATCGCGCCCGACTGCTTCTGACCTCTGGAATAACTGGAATAACTATGGATTCACTTAGAAGAACACAACACCCAATAATGACACAGAAAAAAAACCACTGTGAGCCCTGAAGACGATCTCAATAAAGATCGAAACGTTGGCACGATAAAGAAAATGTTTTTATAAAACCTACGTCACACCAGATCGCATCTCACGATTTCCAAATAATTAAAAAAGAAATTGTTCTCTCCTGTTATTCCTTTCTCGTTTACTTATTACACTTTCCGATGCTGTATTAGGTTTTGAATATTAAGGTAATGAGTACAGTATCAATCCATTCCTTCGATAACGGGTCACTACCCCACAAAAAATTTCAACAAAGTATTATTTTTTAATTAGCAATGAAACCTAAATGTTCGAACTATCGTAATCACATTTGTTTCTTGATATGTAAATAATTAAAAAAATTGAGAGTTGAGTCGAAAATATTTTAGTGAATAACAGCTTATATTTTTCTGATCGTCATTTTCTACGAGCGTAAGGAAAAGTTTTATGAAAAAGAGGGATCAGCGTTTAAAAAATATGACTGCTTTTTAAATACTTGTTAATTTAGAGTCGATTTATTTGCAGGTAATCTGTGTGGGAAGTTTGGCCCTGGGAGGTCTTATCTCTGGTGAAGTACTTTTTTACTTTTTTTCTACTACTTTCAATACTCCACCGGCCGTAATCCCGATGAGGGATGAGGCTCACGGGTCGCTTTCTGATAAAGGGCTACGCCGAGTCGCAAAGAAGTTGCTCCTCCCTTGGGGAGTGTTAAGGGATGTTCAACGGTGGGTAACCCTTGGGGGAGGAGGCTGAGTAACCCTTTATTCCCCTTGATTTACACCCAAATAACCTTTATTAAAGCTTGAAACCCTCCGAAGACATAATATAATATTATATTTTCACTATGACTCACTCGGATTTATCAGCTTTGTTACAATTTATAATTAACATTCTCCCGTTTATGGGTTTAGGTCCCGTACATCGGAGGCTTCTTGGCCCAACTATATTCCATCAATAAGAAATTCTAATTGCTTATCTAATTCCCCTCTATGGTAAGAAATCTCATTAATAAGTAAATAAGTGTGAAAAAGCTAGTGAGAAATCTATAACACACACACATATATATATATATATACAGAGAGAGAGAGAGAGAGAGAGAGAGAGAGAGAGAGATAGAGAGAGAGAGAGAGAGAAAGAGAGAAAGTAAAAGAGAGAGAGAGAGAAAGAGAGAAAGTAAAAGAGAGAGAGAGAAAGTAAAAGAGAGAGAGAGAGAGAGAAAGAGAGAAAGTAAAAGAGAGAGAGAGAGAGAGAGAGAGAGAGAGAGAGAGAGAGAGAGAGAGAGAGAGAGAGCCTTTATGCTTTTACCGTAGGATAATGTTCCAAACAGATTTTTACTTGAATTCTAACTTTGTATTTGTACAGATTTCAATACTTTGATTAGCATAGTTTGCCTCCATGTTTTTATATAAATATAGTATATTTGTAAAAATTTTAGTACGCATACCATAGACTGCATACAATTTTTAAACCTAGGCTTACAGACAGTTCATTCTTAAATTGATTTCATATTTACATCATTTATTCAATTAGGGAGGAGATATTCTTCCATCACTCTTTAATAACACATTAATAAAACGTATTATAACTAAACAAATGAAAAGTGCTCAATATTCCACGATCGTTCGTCTCACACTATAAACTCACGCTAATAAGTATACTCGATTTTCTAACACAAGACAGAAACACACAACGAGCAAAATTGCAAGCCTTATGTACAATAAAACAGCCTTGTTTCCTTCGAATTCGGAACATGGGACCCAAATAGCTACTGACGTGTTTAAGCACAATTCTAACATTGGGTGTCATTCCTACTCGATCTCGGAGCCAAGCAATGACACTTTTCAATTATACAGGACAACACTCTATATGCCCGATCCATCGACGGCCTTTGGCCTAAAAGTAAGTGTACGTGTGCCAATCTTGCATGGCTTATTCTTAGTCGAGTCAGTTCGATCTCTCTTCCTCGGTAGAGATTTTTCGAGGGCTCAGTGACGCTTTCATTGTTTTATTTAGAGTGCCCTACTCGTCTTGTCTTCTTTTCCATTACCATCCAGACCTATGTGTTCAGAGACCTACACAACAACCACGATTTGTCTGCCTTCTATTTGTCTTTCTGCAGTACCTAGTATCTCTCCGTGAGCACGTCGAAAGGGTCCACGGAAGACCTTTCACGGGCAGCAGTAATCGCTCTCAGGGAGTCGGTGGAGGCCTGGTAGGCAACCCTTATAGTTTGTAAACAGTATTTGTGTTTTTTTTCACAACCTCAAAATGGTGTACAGCAAAACCTCGCCGGTCTTTGGTGCTTGCTTGCACCCTGTATATTTCTTCTTAATATATTGAATGGATATTACATTTTCCCTCGTTCAGTTCTAATCCCGCTTCTTTTGATTACTAATTATTTTCGTGGGTTTGCATCAGGATAGGTCATATTATTTTCGAGATGCAAGAAAAAAGCCCATTTGTAAGTATGGCGGTAACAAAAGTCGGTTGTAAGTATCCAGCGTCCCTCTATTCAAACCCGGGACCTCTACCTCACAGAGATGAGCGCCGCCTAAACCGTTGCGGCCACAGTCGCCCCGCAATTCTTTCTTATTAATATCCAATCAGTTGATTTGGTTTTTCTTTAACAAGAGTTAAAAAAATGGAAGTGCATTTCTACAAATCAAATGGCATTCTATTCAAGTTCCACCGCACAATTTCGACCCCCACATCAAACCTTCCCTCCAAGACCCCGCATTCAAAATAAAACAAGTGACGATTAGACTCTAAAAAAAATTGCATGTTGTCAAAGCGTGGTAAAAAATGTATGTAATTGGCCAAATTGGTTAACTGTCCGTCCGATTGATACAGAGCAATCGGTACAAATCTAATGGGAACTTAAAACAATACCAATGAGAGACTTTAATAAATTGCAAGTTGAAATATGATGAAAAGGCTGTTCCTCCTCCTCTCGGGAGGTTTGGGTTGGTTAATTAGGGCAAAGGGAGGGCAACACGATCACCCCTGGGACCTTTGTTAATTAATTACAGACTGCGGCCTTTCTAATCATAACATTATATCCTTTAATCCACGTACGTGCCCGTGAGAAAATAACCTGCCGATAGCAATAATTACGGTAGTTTTAAAATTACAACTTTCGATGCAAAACTTTATACTGTTAATTATTGAAATACAGTGTTACATCGTTAATAATTCTTCACATTTTTATAACCGGTAATTATAATAAATATAATGATTTCAAAAACTCAGGTGTAATACACGGTTGTAAATGTTTCACGGATATTTTAAGAGGTTACCATATATAAAATTAGAGTATCTAGTAATATCTACTGTTCTACTAATATCTGTGTTCGAATTTCTGTCGGCCAAGACGTATTGTCCTTGGGCACATGCTTTTATTTTGCCGGGTAATCTGCTGATTATGAAATGGTGATGGAACGACACGCAACAACTTATTGACCTTTGGGAAACAATCATGTTTATATAATGAAAATCTAGGGATCTTTAATTTCAACTTCTTAAAGTTAGAACATGCGGAAATAGCCCAAATATCGATTCTCGAATAATCAATTAATGATTATTCGGGCATCGTGAGATGCAGTCTGGTATGACGTAGGTTTTAGAAAAATATTTTTTTTATCGTGCCAATGTTTCGATCTTTATTGAGATCATCTTCAGGGCCTGGCACTCTCAACACGACAGACAAGAATGACACATCTACACGGAAAACAAACACTTTGAGTGAGTACAAATTCATTTTTTGGATCTCAAATTTTCTAGCATTGTATAAATTCATTTTTTTATGTAATTTTTTTTGCATTGAATAAATTCATTTTCTTTTTAATCTAAAATTTCTAGCATTGTATAAGTTCATTTTTTCACATCCAACATGTATTTGTAAAATTTACACAATGTTTATAAATCCCAGGCCCTGAGGATGATCTCAATAAAGATCGAAACGTTGGCACGATAAAGAAAACGCTTTTCTAAAACCTACGCGACACCAGATCGCATCTCAAGATCTCCGAATAATCACTAAATACCACACGAATCATCATCAATTAAAGGCAGAAGCGACGTATTTTTTGGACGGAGTGCAAATGTTGAACAACAGCCAGCCAACTGCTTGTTCTAAATGAGTTGATACATTTCGACATGCAATTCCGCAAATGCGTTTAAAGTCAATTCCATGTCTCAGAACCTGCCCGGGTTCGATTCAATAGGACACTTTGTATTCGTTTACACCATTACTTTTTCTGCCAATTTGGGTCTTAAGTCATGTGACGACGACGGTCTTCTCTCGGAAAACGAGGAAGAAACTTTTATAAATCATGATAGGGGGACGCTTCCCGGCTCGAATGTGATAGATTGCCGACGTGCACGACTCTCTCCGCCACCCCGCAGGATGGTTTTGCGCTAATATTTTTCAATACACTCAGAGAATGTTAGGCTCGAACTCGGTGCCACCCCTCGATAAGACAAAGTACGTGATTTCATAAAAGCCTCTTCCAAGAAATTGCTCTTCACGAAGGTTAATATAAAAATGCCCCGGATTTACTTAGGGAAAAGATTCTAAATCAATCACTTCCACTGCGAAGTATATTTACTTTGGGAATATCTGCCCTATCATGTGAATTATTATACATAAAACAATAAACCGTGATAATAGAGATAAGATATGTTACTGATATCGATTTTTTTAAACCGAAATATTATTTGTTCAAATACGACACTAACATCAACAATATATCCAAATAATTTATAAACTAGACTAAAAAAATACATTTTACTTATACTAATAAAAATCAGATCACTTTTTTAAACTAAAAAAATCAATGTTTGAATGAAATCATTTGATTAAGTTAAATGATAGATACATGGTTTTCGTTATTAAATTAGAATGCCATATTTTATTTTCGATTAACCGAATATAACATTATCTATCAAAGCATGATCTCTTTATATATTATAATGTCATGTATTAAGTAATGTAAAAATCTCCCGAATGGTAGCAGACTGGAGAAGGGCCGTATGTTGACCCGAACGCTTTCGAGAAACTGGTGGAACGGTTAAAAAAACTTTAAAACTAAATAAAGGAGTAATTGCTAAGCAAAACACCACCGTACTTTTACGCAGAACATATATTGGGATAAGGTCGCCTTCCACAGTACAGAGGGCCCAATCTTGGTACGGAGAGATTGTAGCAGAGCATGAGAAAAGATAAGGACAGGGACTAGGAAATGAAAAAAACGGTTGGAGAAACGGACGAATAGAGAACGAAAAGAGTGTAGAAGCGCTATTGTTTTTGGTTATGTAAAACAAAAATGTCTTTTCTATACCGACATCCTACCCCACCCCTTCAAAATCCAACGTATATAATAGCACGAAATAGCAAAAAATCACTGGCACTCCCGACACGACACGCAAGAATGGCACAATTACATAGAAGACAAACACTTCGAGTGAGTGATTGATTGAATATATAAAATATATATATATATATTTTGCATTGTATAAATACACTTTTCCACATCCAAAATGTATTGTAAATGTATGTAAACAATTACAATTAATTAAGGTTTTTAGTTGAGATGAAAAAAAGTTAATGGCACGAGAGGGATTCGAACCCACGACCTTCGGCTAGATACGCCGCTGCTCTACCACCTGAGCTATCGTGACCTCGATCCACTCGGACATCAACTTCCCATCTCAACCCCACCTTATGAGTTTTCCCTCCTTTTGCCATTTTTCAAATGTCGTGTAATCGGTTTGGATTCTCGACGACAATTGAAATGGCGACGGAGAGCTTTAGTGAAGTGTACTTCAGTTAATTCATTAAATTCACTAATTTCGTAGTCCGCTTGACCAATTAATACATTACAATTAATTAAGGTTTTTAGTTGAGATGAAAAGCTCAGATGGTAGAGCAGCGGCGTATCTAGCCGAAGGTCGTGGGTTCGAATCCCTCTCGTGCCATTAACTTTTTTTCATCTCAACTAAAAACCTTGATTAATTGTAATGTATTAATTGGTCAAGCGGACCACGAAATTAGTGAATTTAATGTATGTAAACAATGTTTGTAAATCCCAGGCCCTGAAGATGATCTCAATAAAGATCGAAACGTTGGCAGGATAAAGAAAATGTTTGTCTGAAACCTACATCACATCAAACCGCATCTCACGACCATATATACCATATATATATATATATATATATATATATATATATACATATGTGCGCGCGTATAAGTGTGTGTGGTGTTTTGTGACCGTTAGTTAATGATTATTTGGAGATCTTGACGTAGATTTTAGAAAAAATGAAAGAAAAACAAAGAAAAATGATTGTATAAGACAAATAAAGGATGAGATATTCCATTAAAAGTTGGAAAGAGAGAGGGTTGAAGTTTACCAATTAAATCACAGAGATGCCCAATTGAAAGTATGCTCAAACCCTGCCAATTTGAAACAAACTAACATCTAGAAAATATGAAACCTCTTTTTGAAATGAATGCAATGAGTTCATATATAAGATATAGTTCTAATGTAAGATACATTAAAACCAAAAAAAAAATTGATCTTTCCTATTAAATAAAAATTACATTCAACTTTATTATTTTAAAAATTGGGTCGTAAGACAAGCAATTATTTATTATTATTGTTTTATAAAAATGTATGATTTTCGAACTCATTGGCATTCACTTTTAATATGGCTAGCCAATAACTTATAACTGCCACAAAAAAAATGATAAAGAAAAATTCTTATACATGAAATACCGATAAGGTTGTTACTTATGGGATTTTTCCGTCGGTAAAACTCGCATAGAAAGTTCCCTTTAAGGTCCAAGGGAGTAGTGGCCCCTCTGTAAGGGATGGAACGCTTCCACAAGGTTTCATATAAGAAGAGATGTGTCTTATTAGGGTCCTGGTTATACCTCTTTTTGAGGCCCCGAAGAAGGGTCCGACATTCCTGGCAAACAAAAGATACCTTTGTTGTCCCCCGTGGCTGCCACTTTATAGCCTTTCGTTGTTCCCCTGGCCGGCATTAATTTATTGTTATAGGAGATTAGTCATCAAGCCTCTATTTCCCTTTTGTCGTCCACCGATATCACCCCAAACTACCCTGCTTCGGATTCCAATATCTCGGGAGACTTTACATACTTGGCCCATAGAAAGAGGAACTTTCAATTAGGCAGACGGCTTTCTAAAGGTCTACAAGGTGCTACAGAGTTTACTCAAGAGCTTCTTGCCACCGGCTCGCTTTTGTTCCTTCCCGTGTGCCGAGTTTAATTTCACCTTTGTTCCGGAAGTATATCCTGCTTATATTGCCCCCTTTATTAAATCCGATTGTGTTACGTCCACAACAATCTAAATTCTAAAGAGCGTCCGGGTAATTAATTTTCATGCAACATTTTCTTTTTGCCCTTCCAGTATTACGAGTAAGAAAGTAACAAAATTGCTTTCATACATAAAAATACGAAGATGCACAACGCATATGATGATTTTATTTATTGTGTTGTGATTAGTGACCGTTAATCGATAATTATTCAGAAATCGTGAGATGCGGTCTGGTGTGATGTAGGTTTCAGAAAAACATTTTCTTTATCGTGCCAACGTTTCGATCTTTATTGAGATCATCTTCAGGGCTCAAAGTGTTTATCTTCGGTGTAATTGTGCCATTCTTGTGGCACTCACAACACGACACGCAACAATGGCACAATTACACAGAAGACAAACATTTTGAGCCCTGAAGATGATCTCAATAAAGATCGAAACGTTGGCACGTTAAAGAAAATGTTTTTCTGAACCCTACATCACACCAGACCGCATCTCACGATTTCTGAATAATTAATTTATTTATTAATGATTATCCACATAGATGTATCATCAAAACTTAAACTTTAACCAAGGAAAATACTCAAACAAAATAAGCTGTGAGGTTTTATTTTTGGTCTCCCCAATCTTGCTGGTTTGGTCTGTAAACGCGTTTTGTTTTCGCCGCCTTCAGTGGTAATTTCTACCATTCGTACCATTCTTACATAATGGTTTAAGTTTCATTTATATGTTTGCACCTAGAAATACAGAATAATCATGTAAATACAAATATTATCTATCAAAAGATAAGCCAGAAATTTTCAATGTAAAAATGGCAGCATCGTGCAAAAGTATTACAATAGCGTTTGACCTATATTGCTGAAATTCAGAAAGAAAAAGAAACATAATACGGAAATCTGCAGGAGAGAGGCCTCTGAAATAAGGCGTAACAAAAGAAACCGAAATGCGAATAAGATTATGAATTAACATAGCCAAGGAGAATTGAGACTTCTCAACCCAAATCTGTCCATGGTTTCGTCCCATGGATCTACATAATTCTTCAGAAGAAATGACAGACCAGGGGACGAAAAGGGCCCCCGTGGATTATCATATTTACCTCGGCCGGCCGAGACCAGCGGCATAAATAGGCATTTGAATAACAATATGCTTCATTTATTTATATAGAACCACCCCCGGAGGGGGATTTAAGAAACCTCCCGCCCGGACCCCTAAACGCAGGGGGTGGAACGAACTTTTCGAAATTGATACCCTCCTGTCTCCTCTTTCGGAAAAGGGGACTTTACCAAGCAGAGGATAATGTAGGAAAATGAGAGGGGGCGCCTATCTTTTTATTCCAAGACTAAGTCCCAAGGATTATATTCTAATTAAAGAGTAATTGAACCTCATAAATCACTTTTTCAAACCTTTTCCAATTTATTTTCAACATTTTCTTTTTTGAAGCCTATTTTATCTGGCTCACCTTAATTACACTACTGTAGTTTTTATTTATAACTGGATTACATATTAGCACGACATTTACCAAAACATTTATATTTTCCAAAATTCTTGCTTTTGAAAAAATGCCAATGCCATACCATTTTGTGCAAATCTATTTAGTTTTATGCACTAATTAACGATTTGTACTTTTTTGTTTTCTATTAAGTAAGTAATTATGTAAATCAAATAATCATTCCCATTATATATANATTTAGTTATAAGTTACATCCGCAACGTATATATATATATTTTACTGTTTTATATATTATGACTGTCGTGTGAATAATTATTTGATTTACAAAGTTACTTACTTATTGCTAACGTTGAATAAAGTTGATGCTATAATATTTTGTTTATTTGATATTTTTAGCTGAATATAAAGTAAAAGCATTAGAGATATCATTTTTATTATATTGTATCCCTGTAAATTCACTAATTTCGTGGTCCGCTTGACCAATTAATATATTACAATTAATTAGGGTTTTTAGTTGAGATAAAAAAGTCAATGGCACGAGCGGGATTCGAACCCACGATCTTCGGCTATATACGCCGCTGCCCTACCACTTGAGCTATCGTGACCTCGATCCACTCGGACACTAACTTCCCATCGCCAAGAAAATTCAAAAGGTGGGGTTGAGATGGGAAGTTAGTGTCAGAGTGGATCGAGGTCACTATAGCTCAAGTGGTAGAGCAGCGGCGTATCTAGCCGAAGATCGTGGGTTCGAATCCCGCTTGTGCCATTGACTTTTTTATCTCAACTAAAAACTTTAATTAATTGTATTGTATCCAAGATTAATCTAAAATAACTTTAATTAACTTCCTAATTATCGTTTCCCTCAATTCAAAATGTAAAATTTAGTAAAAAATTAGCGTCTGGTGATATTTAGCTTCTTTTCTCACAATATCATTAAAAAATGTTTCAATTTAAAAAAAATATATTTCATTTTTCAAAACTCGTCAAATGACACTATCTATTTATTTTACAGTGACTAATTTAATAATAAATATACGTTAGTCCACTCATTAGTGTAATATTTTATCTAGTTGAGTAAACCATACGACCCAATTTTCGAGGTGCGGGATTTTCAGATTTCTGTGATTTTAGGTCATTATTGCGAACATAGCAAGGAGAATTTACCATATTTTACAGTATTTTATTTGACATAATTTCCAAGTTGTATACCATATAGGTATTAACATGTGACTGTAAAACATGATTTTATTTTGGATTAGTCGTCGGAATTCTTTTCAGCAGCCAATAAAGTTTTCGGTATTTGAAATTTTTTCATTTCCAATTTTATGTGTTCTCTCCAATTTAATTCGTCATATCTAAATATTTTACTGAAGTCTGCGATGAAGCTGTATTATAGACGTATAAGAATGGTTTCTCTACTAATTTTGGTAGTTCATTTTGACCATCCAAGCCATTTGCAGTATTTTCCGGGATGCATCGGTACATTATTTTAGCTGAGAGCAGTGCATCGGCAAATGTTGCGACGGTTAAATTTTTCATCAGTGATTTATCACTAGTATACAGCAAATATAGAAAGGAGCCTAGAATGCTACCATTTCGAACCCTGCCTTGTTTTCGAACTTGTTTGTGGATCTTACTTGGAACAGTCCAAAAGGTAAGAAGTCCTTCGACACATGTTTTGGGTGTACTTTTGTAAGATTATTAATTGAACATTTTTGTCAATATGTGTGTGATATCTCATCTTTCGTAGTCTTAAAGCATTACACATTTTTGTCCGGCTGTAAATTGGAAGTAACAAAAGGTCCTTGACAATGAAAAAAAGTGATATACTTAGATTATATTTCTTGAAAGCCGTGCTTTTGTAAAGGAGAAAAGGTAGCTAATTATTTACGTTCTATACACGCCCCTGAATGGTTTAACCTCTAAATTATGGTATAGATCCAGGAAACAGTCTGTTTTTTTTTTTTTTTTTTTTTTGTAATTTTGAATATTAATTTAATTACCTTGGCCTCGTGCGGTATCGAAACGGTGGGTCGGCGTCTGACTGAGCGCATAAATCTATCGAAAGTGTTAACTGCCGGCCCACTTCTTAGCGTTCAATTTTGACCGAGTAATAAATTTTCTGGCGTGACATATTTTAACGGACCAAGTTTACGTTTTGTTTTATTACATCAAAAAACAAATCAACAGGAGTAGCCCTTTGTACCCTCGGCCTTTATATTCTTTTTAATGGTCTTCCAGACCCCCAACCGCTCTGCATAACACGAATAGAAAAAGAGTCATGACAGATATTTTAAAGATCTAAAATTACTTTGAATTTTTGAAGAGGTTCAACGGCTCTGTTTATAGCCTGTAAAATTGATGTTTTGGCTTTGAACAATATTCGATAATGATCCTTTGGCGACGATGGTTTAACTTAAACTCTCGCTCGAGATCAACTCGTGTCCTAGTAAATTATTAATCGTATTCACTTTGATTCTCTCATCGACAGACTTATCAACATACTATGTATACTATGCACCTTTCACAAATAAGACTCGTTTATGTTGGGAAAAAGTACCACTCCAGACTTACAGAGAGATGAGACGACAATAGATGATTAATTTTGACCTGACTGACACCAGTTCTTCGACTCGCGGACCACCCAGCGTTATTTTATAATAGTTAACATAGTGTGCGCGCTTGCAATCTTCTCGAAGAGAACTAATGTCAAATGCACGGCTTTTTAAAACATTAAGGTTCAGTATGAAAATTATAGGTTAATTGTATTAATTATTTACATTGCCGCTTTTTCTACAATCGCAATTTCTAGTAAAAATGTTTGATTCTAATTTATGTGAATTATTATGTCAACTTGGTTAAAATTTCACAATTGAAAGTGTGTTTATTTTCAATGTATAATTTCAAGTAAATTTTCTCTCGTAGCTACGGTATTTTCGGGAAGATGGGAAGCTTGAAAATCTTTATGTGTTCTGGGATTATGGTTTTGCTCGTTCTTTTAATAGTCTTTTGACAACCTGAGGTACCGAGGGGTTAGCAAGCCAAGAAAACAGGAGACATATGAAGAGTCAGAGGCAAAGATGTGCGAATGAGGAGGAAGAAACTGCCAATTATATAATCGCCGAATGTGAAGCAACCGTTCAGTTGAGATATAGCCTGGGATGTCTAATGACCGAATACTTCATAAGCGATCGGGTCGTTTGGATTGAACTAAGGAACTAGGAAAAGCGCAATAAGCCAGAAGACAAAATTGCTTGGGGGAATGCGAACCCCTTTCCCATGTACCGTCATCATCGTCAACAAATGCAATAATGTGAAAGGTAAGGTAAGTTAATAAGGATATAATGCAAGAAAGACTAAAGCCGGGAACACACTTACTCGATGCAACGCCATGCGACGCTACCCCGACGCTACCTGACGCAAATCCAAAGTCCATTGTGCCATAAGATTGTATTACCCCCCGTGCACATCTGCCCTATGCTACTCTACCCTACTCTCTACTCTACGCTCTGCGATCTACACTGTCCAGGTTTTCGTTAGGTAGCATCGACTACAGTCGAAGAAAGGAACCGGACAATCATATTTTTATTCAAACTACATGTATTATTGTCGTTATATTAATTACAACATACTTATTTTAATATATACCAAATTAACTGAAATCAAAAATGCATTAGTTTTTATTTAAAAAATAATAATTTTAATGGTTTGGTAGAAAATTTATCAAACCACCAGAATACAATTTTTGGATATAATGAATTTAACTAACAATTCGGTTTTACTCATAAAATTTAACAAACAATTTATTTCATGGTTTTGCTCATATAATTACACTATTTTCGTCGAGTAGCTTCAGAACTGGACACTCATATTTTTTGTAGTTTATTTCATACTAAGTATATGTAATTTTGTCGTTATATTAATTAATCATTCCTATTTTAATTTAAGCCAAATAAAACGAGATCAAAAATTCATAAGTTTTCCTAAAAATTATTTAATTATGATGGTTAGGAAGAAAATTTATCAAAACACTGGAATAACATTATTTAAAACAATTAAGTTTAACAAACAATTTATGACATGGTTGTGCTCATAAAATTTAACTAACAATTTATTTCATGGTTTTGCTCATAAAATTACACCATTTTTGTCGAGTAGCTTCAGACCAGGACACTCATATTTTTTGTAGTTTATTTCAAACTAAGTATATGTAATTTTGTCGTTATATTAATTACAACATTCCTATTTTAATATAAACCAAATTAAACGAGATCAAAAATCCATAAGTTTTTATAAAAATTATTTAATGAAGATGGTTAGGCATAAAATTTATCAAAACACTGGAATAACTTTATTTAAAACAATTAAGTTTAACAAACAATTTATACATGGTTGTGCTCATAAAATTTAACCAACAATTCATTACAAGGTTTTGATCAAAATAGTGCATTAAAAGCAAAAGAGGCATTGCGATTGTGATACTCGCTTTGTGACTATGTGGCGTGAGCTTGACTTCGCGTAGATGTGCACACCCTGCCAAAACTTGGCAAGGCGTCGGGTAGGATCGGGTAGCATCGCATAGCATTGCATCGGGTATGTGCTACAGGCTTAACAGCTGGAAATAGTGTATAAGAGTATTTAGTCATTGTTTTTATTGATACGTTCAATACAATTTGCAAATTTTTTTCTATCTTTAAGCTTTCGTGCTCTTTAACTTTTTATTAACCCTAAATGACAGAGGAAAATCTGTATATATCTCCTGTGCGGCTAGTGAAAATTTTACCTTTTTTCTTCCGCGAAATAAAAGATCCTGGCAAAACTGTTTCCTTTCCAGGCTCCTGCAGATGGAAGGGTATTTTCTTTTCTTGTCCATTGTCTTGTGTTGACATTCCGAACCCTCCGCGTTGTCTTTTCCCGCAGGCGGCCAGGCAGAGGCCTAATTGTGAACAAATAACTCGCTCAAGCCGAAAGCACACAGAAAGAAAATTCTATGGTAAAACATCTTCCTCGTGGAAACAAGCCAAGAACTCCTTTTGCAAATTGATTTAATATTTTAGAAAGCACAATTCGCGCCGCAGTACGCATTTAAAGAAGTATGTATAATATATTATAGTGCCACAAAACATGTAGATAGTTTTTAAATTTAATAATAGGGGCATCCTTGGCACAGTACTTTCGAAGGCTATTTTCAAACCCAACATAATTCCAAATTCACTAATTTCATGGTCCGCTTGACCAATTAATATATTACAATTGATTAAGGTTTTTAGTTGAGATAAAAATGTCAATGGCACGAGCGGGATTCGAACCCACGATCCACTCACCCAAAGGAGGGAAAACTCAAAAGGTGGGGTTGAGATAGGAAGTTGGTGTCCGAGTGGATCGAGGTCAAAATAGCTCAAGTGGTAGAGCAGCGGCGTATATAGCCGAAAATCGTGGGTTCGAATCCCGCTCTTGCCATTGACTTTTTTATCTCAACTAAAAACCTTAATTAATTGTAATAATTCCAAATTGTGGTATGCGGGGTGATAAGCGTATTGTTTGATTGTTACCTACCATCTTGGTATGCTATCCTCGCTGATTTTTTTTTCTATTATTATTATTTTTATTTATTTACAATTATTTGGAGATCGTGAGATTCGATTTGCAAATAATCATTAATTAACGGTCACTAAATACTACACATTTTTATTTATAGTTCAGACATGTTTCGGCAATTTCGCCAGCATCAGTGATAGGTGTTTCCTAAGGAGTTAGATTTTAAATACGTTGTTACTACTATTGTTGTCGGTGTGTTTGATTGATTAAATTGAACAATTAAACATTAACTACAACAATAAAAAACCAACTTAATCCACAAACAATAGTAATAGCTACACAACCCCACACCATCCTCGAACTGGTACCTAAAATCTCACTCCTTAGAAATCACGCAAACACTGATGATGTCGAAATGCCGAAGGCAGAGCAAGATGATAGGTAACTATCAAACATAATAACATAATACAATTTTTTTAATGAAAACGGCACCAGGTTTTTATTTTATTTTTTTATTGTTTTTTAATAGGCAAAATCCAATTGTTTACCTAGAACATCTCTTAGATTGTAATATAGCAGGTGACATATAAATGTCAGCTTTCACAGAAAATATCAATCTGTTCCTGCCAAGTTAACTTATTGTCCAAAATAAACCCAGGAACCTGCTACTATCTGAGATGTTATTCTTGCAAACCAAATAAATTGAGTTTTTCTTCATATTTAAAATTAAAAAGTTGGAATTAAAATGATAAAAAATAGAATTTATCGCAATTCGAAGAGTACACATATTACAGTTACTAATACAATTACTTTCATCGACCTTTCGACAATTTTTTTATATTAAAAACCGAGAGTAAAAGAATCGTGTTGTTTTGTGCATGTAGAGAAAGAAAAACAGTTTTTACTTAAAATCTGAAGTCTAGAGTAAGAAAATAAATATAACAATAACGTTGCAAAAAGTCCCAATGCAGATGCTTTTCTCCACCTCCTTCGTTTCTCGTTTTTCTTAGGAGGTAGGTCGACTGCAAGGAATAAACAAGGGGGAGATTATGCAAATTCTTTCAACCGCCCAGTTTCCTCCGGCCTGTGGCAAACTTTGCGAAATTAAATTTTTAATGTCACCTCCTCCTCCCCCGGCGACGGCAAAGGAAAAGCACCGGCCGCTGACTCTGATGTATCGTCGAAAATTATAAACGGTTATTTACATATTTCCCAAAGCCGGAGAAGGGAGCTTATTGTGCGCCCACCTTCGGACCTCACGATTTTGGCACAACTTTAAATTCCATGAATTTTTAATAACAGACAGAAAAGAGAGGTAGAAGAAATTGGAAGGGGGTGAGTTGCCAGAGTCCGGATGGTGATTCTCACTTTATATTAAAAAAGAAAAGCCTGTATTTAGTGGGATTCATCCAACCTTTTGTTGCGGAGTGGATGTAAATGAAAAATATTAGAAAATGCCAACATTGAAATTCACAACCTAGTCATCTTTATGTTACTTCAAGAGTTTTGATGGCTTAATTTCATTGCGAAAAGTGGAAAAATTTTCATAACATAAACAATTTGCTACATGAAAGTCACTGCAAACACTAATTTTTCACAGATTTATATTTAATAAATAATTAAATGAAAATATGGATCAAGGAACGGAGGCTCGGCACTGGAATATATATATATATATATATAAAATGCTATGATCAAATTTTATGTAAAAACTTGATAGTTTTCCTTCGACCTATTTTAAAGCTATCGTCAGGGCCTGTGTTGATGGGAAACATAAATTTCTATCAGTACAAACAATTTACTAATCACTAGAAAATAGGAGGTAGTCGGTTGCCAAAAGTTGCCCAGTAAAACGTAAAGTACGCAATTCCTATCTCACAGGTATCACACAGACGGGCTTAACGTTGTTATGAAAAGCAAAATAAAACATTGAGAATATTTTAAAACCCAAATGCGAAAAAGAAACCATAGTATATATACTGTGTATATATGTTTATGTATGTATATGATATATATNATGATCCCACTCATCTTCGGAGATCTGGCCCTCTTCAAAGTCGGACATAATAACAAAAACACGACTATTTAACAATTATAATTTTATTTAGTAAAAGATCAAGGCACGGATGCACTCCCCACTGGCACGCATAAAATGTTACTGTAACATACTGGAGGTTCTTATTGCTTCTGCCCCGCAAAAGTATAGAGCGCACTCCATGGTCTTTCTAAAAACTACCTCCGCGGTTAATTTAGATTCTCAATCAGTGGGGAGCGTCCAAGACGACACAATGTGTTTGCCTTTCAGGAATTAATAACTTTATAATAATAATAATAAATAATAATTAATCAACTTTACAAAAATGTGATAAGTAGACAACATAAACATTATAACACGCACACACATGTTTATTATATTGACCTTGCGAGCTGTTTTTATTAGTTAGGAACGTTCAGGATTTAAATATGATCAAATTTTATGTTTTATGGCCTGTGTTGATGGTAAACATAAATTTCTACCAGTAAAAATAATTCACTAATTACTAGAAAATAGGAGGGAGTCAGTTGCCTAGTAAAAATTAAATTCACTATTTTTCGTGGTCCGCTTGACCAATTAATAACATTAATTTAATTAAGGTTTTAAGTTGAGATAAAAAAATGAAAAATGGCAAAAAGGAGAAAAAATTCAAAAGGTGGGGTTGAGATGGGAAGTTGGTGTCCGAGCGGATCGAAGTTACGATAGCTCAAGTGGTAGAGTAGAGGGCTTATCAAGCCGAAGGTCGTGGGTTCGAATCCCGCTCGTGACACTGTCTTTTTTATCTCAACCTAAAGCCTTAATTAATTGAATGTAAAAATTAAAGTAAAGTACGTAATTTCTATCACTCAAGAGGGCTTAACGTTGCCATGAAAAGCAAAATAAAATCTTTCAATGTGGAGTTTCAATCTTCATGGAGGTCATTAAAATAAAAATAATGACCTCCATGAAGATTGAAATTCCACATAGATTATCTGAAGGTCGATCAACAAACATCATATCTAAAATCTTTCAATTAATTAATCTTTTTATGTAAGGTATTGGTTGAAATGAAAAAGTCAATGTCACGAACAGAGGGAAAAAATATTGAGAATATTTTAAAATCCAAATGGAGACAAGAAACCATACTATAAATGTTTAACTTCCTAAATATTCTCATATTCGTACACCGGGTAGCCATTACAGTATTGTACAAAATGAAGCATTTACAGATAAATTTCTTTAAGAACGGGATTCTATTTCTTCTTGTTTTTGGTCAAACTGAGAGTGAGGCTCGAAACAATGATTCCCATGATTAAATTCGCGCAAATTACCCTAACCCGTTCGATGGCGGAGGTCACCTAGGTTCACTGCTGACCGCTCGGAGGCGACATCTCCCGGAGGTTGTGGTGAAGTTAATGCTTCGATGTTTTCAGTAGCAAAAATTGGTGAACAGTGAGGGCCGCTTCACGAGCAGCTACTGTGCTTAGCGAAAATAAAGCAATCTTTTTTCTATGCCATTTTTCAATTTTTCCAGGTCACTGGAATCTGGAATTGGTGTTGGATTTATAGTGGCTGATTGGTGTAAAATCTGGGTACCCGTGCGATCCCGTTACATGATGTGGGGAGGGTTACCTAGAAGAATTTAAATTTTTTCCACTTCGTCTTCCAGGGTTCACTGAAGACTATAGACTCCTTTTATTTATACACATATGCTTTGATTTTAATGCTATAAAATGTATCTCGTGTTCTGGTAAATAATAAACAAAAATGAACCAGTTGTAAACAGAGATGGATCATTCTACAATTAAATAATCAATAATTGTCGTTAATAAAATAATATTTGTCATGTCGGAGGTCAGCAGTTTTATAAAGTATTCTTTGATTTCTGTTGCGAATGAATTGGCCGTTAAGGGTTGATAGGATTAACTACTAATTTGATTCCCTCCGTTGATAAATAAATTTACAACAGCGCGACAGTTGTATTTGCAAGTGGTAATTACTTATGCACAAACATTTCACTGTCATATGTGGTCTGTGGCTTGCGTTTATTAGCTGGCCGTTTCGATATTAAACTCTCCATCTATATATATAAAAATTCAGCGTACATTTGGGCCAAACTCAAAAAGTAGCCCGTCGGTTGAAATTTTGACACAACCCATTTATGTCTTAGTGGTCTAATTTACCAAGTTACTTCTTTCAATTAATTATTCTTTTTATGTAATGTCTTGGTTGAGAAAAAAATCAGTGTCACGAACGGGTTTCGAACCCACGACCTTTCGCTAAATACACCGCTGCTCCACCACTTGAGCTATCGTGACTTCGATCCTCTCGGACACCAACTCTCCATCCACACACAGTATGACAACATCATTCTAAACAAATCAGGTAAACAACAGCGTATAAATTCATTGACTCCGTGATGAACCAAAGTGAAGTAGTGAATTTTCCAACGGAATTCATTCTCCCTCCAATCTCTCCATGTTTTGGAGTACGGTCACACATTCTGAGTCTGAAAATTGGGGAGCCTATTTTAATTACTACGAAACATCAATCAGCCAAAGTTTCGTAATGGCACACGATTAGTAGTTATAAAATTGATGAACAATATATTGGGTTGTCCGGAAAATAATGCAGGATTTTAAGTTTTCATTAAAAAAAATCTATATAAAATATTCTGTTTACGTTTACAGGATTACTCATTTGTATGAATGTCAACACTTATTAATCCTCTTCCAAATGATATTGTTTGTTTACCTCTGTAGCATTCCGCTACTTGGAAATAATTCAGTCATCCTTATAATGTCAAAGCGAGAATTTCGTACGATTTTCTTTTACGAGTTTAAACTCGGCCGAAGCGGAGCCCAAACGGCTAGAAACATTAACCAAGTCTGGGGCGAGGGTTGTGTTAATGAGTGCACTGTGCAAAGGTGGTTTAAAAAATTTCGGGAGGGAGATTTCAGCCTTGAAGATGAAGAAGGTCGTGGAAGGCCTTCCTCTCTTAATGATGATGTTCTGCGATCAGTGGTGGGTGCAGAGCAACTCAAAGTCAGTAAAACGACCGTCGCTGACCACCTCAAGGCGATTGGAAAAGTGAAAAAACTCGAAAATTGGGTTCCACACTCATTAAACGATCGCCAAAAAAATCAGCGCTTTGATGTTTGTGCATCACTTCTTTGTCGAAACAAAAATGACCCATTTCTGGCCAGAATTGTTACATGTGACGAAAAGTGGATTCTCTACGATAACACTAGACGTTCTGGACAGTGGCTCGACAAAGGAGAAGCTCCAATACATTTTCCAAAGCCCCCAACTCATCAAAAAAAGGTAATGGTTACGGTATGGTGGGCTTCATTTGGTTTAATACACTACAGCTTCTTAAATCCTGGCGAAACCATCAATGCTGAATCATACTGTAACCAAATTAATACCATGCATCAGAAATTGGCAGTAATGAAGCCCTCTTTGGTCAATCGGAAAGGGCCCATTTTGTTGCATGACAACGCTCGACCACATGTGTCACGTGTAACGTCACAAAAATTATTGGAGCTTGGCTATGAAACTTTGCCTCACCCACCCTACTCTCCGGACCTCTCGCCTACTGACTACCATTTTTTTAGACACCTGGACCACTACTTACAACACATAATATTCAAAAATCAAACGGAACTGGAAAATGCATTTATTGACTTTATCAATTCTAAAAATTCTGAATTCTACTCAGACGGAATTAATAAGTTACCAACACGTTGGGAGAAATGTATTGAGAGTATTTAAAGAACATTGCTTTAAAGTAACTAGTTTCTTTTTTTTTGTTTAATACCAAAATCCTGCATTATTTTCCGGACAACCCAATAATTGAAGAATTGGACTCTGATTAGACCTTATACGAGTGTACTATTTCCACCAATACCTCTCATCCTGACATAGAGTTCAAATTCAAATTTCCTGCGTTTGCTGTGATTATCAAAAGCGCAAGGGCAATCTTATGCCACACTTTATAAGGTCTGCAGTTTGAATTTTGAAAAGGATTTCATCTCTCATGGGTAATTAATTATACATGGTATGTTCCAGAGCCGGTAAACCGTCTGATCTTTATGTTTATGCAGAAAACGGACAAAGAAAAAATGTCAATCCACTAGCTTTACAAAAAAATGATTTAGTTGTTTTTTAGTCCTTTTTTATTACTTTCATTTCATTCCTCATAGCCACCGAAGAGCAAGGCAGGGTAAATTGAATGTTTTCTCGGTGAAATGTTAATAATATCGACAATATATTTATTTACTTTCCCATTCATTTTCATATCAGACTGAGCCAGAGCGAAGCGAGGCCGGGTAGGAGCTAGTTATTAATAAAAATTTCTGTGTTTAATAATTACAACAATGATTTGTATCACTCAAAATTTCATGAAGATCGATAGGTTCGTTTTCTGTACCATTTCTTTTTTTGTTTGTATGTCATTTACCCGTTTATTTATTTATTTTTATTTTTTTGTCAAAGGCTTAAAATAAGAACACCAGTGTTCGTGTTAAACAAATAATGTATATGATGTGTTTTTCTTTTGCTTTCACAATGAATTCAACATCAAATAAAGTATAAAGTATATAAAAGTATAGACTATTGTTTATGAAATGACCCTTGATTTAAAGTCTCGCAAAAAACAAAAATAATTTCTATCGTTAATTACATTGTATATTGAATCATCAATAATATTAACGAGTACAATGAAAAACTGGAACTTGAAAATAATTACTCTATTTATACATGTTAGTCATAAGACCCCCCCAACAAAAGCATTACTACAGATTAGTACAAGAAAAGCATCTGTACTGATAGATACTTTGATTTTAATTTTTGTCACTCCTTAACTTGAACTGTGGCACCTACCTTGTAAGGCGAGCATTTAACTTAGGTTTCCCCCAATTCTACGAAAAAATTAATAAGAATCTAAAAATAAATCATTAGCCCATAAATTAAACCCTTCGTTTAAAGAAAATTACCTCTTTATATTTCATTTTAAAATATGAATATAAAATCAATAAATTATACTCTGGCATAAAGGCCAAAGACCCGATAACATTTATGTCCAATGTAATGTATAAAATTTCTTGTAACGATTGTCATAAAGACCACATTGGCTAGACTAAACAGACGATGAAAGAACGTAAAACACAACACTTAAAAAAATACAAGTACAGATAAGAATGATACTAGCCTATCGCAGCATGCTAAACAGATGCATCATCATTTTAAATTTGACAGCATTTGAAAGGAAAACGAGACTAGACGAATAATAATTAATAAAAAAAATTTGCTTATCTCCATGTTAAATAAATAATATATATGATGTGTTTGCCTAACTCTTGTAATTTGGTAAATGATAAAACTGGAGAGATCAACTCAATTTATGCTGTAGTTTTAACAGTTTTTTTCTTAAATATTAAATATAATAAAGAGAAAAAATATAAAAGGCATTACCTATAAATAAATATATAATTAGAAAAATAATATTATGTAAATTAATTTATATACAATTATAATAATTCTGAATCGGTGGCCGGAACGGTTTAGGCGTTGACACGGCGCTCATCACTGTACGGTAAAGGTCCCGGGTTCGAATCCAACGGCCCTGCATTCTAACCCGACTTATTTAGAAATGTTTTTTTTTTCCTAAAACACCGCTACCCTGACTTCTGGTATTGCGAACCCTCGTAAAAAAAAATAAAAAAATAAAAAAAATAAAAAATAAAATAAATAAAAGTGATATAAGATAACGAAAATATCATTCTCTAAATAGCAGAACGACGACTTCTAGTTAAATAAGTGTGATAATTATGTTTATAATATTTTTAAAAATGTTTTGCTTTTTAACAAATAAAATTAAAATAAGTACTTTTTACTTACAAGTTAAGTTTTATTTATTAACATAATTTTATTATTTTTAGACTTACTACAAAGTGTTTTGTTATAAAAGAAGATAGTTGTTTTTATTGGTCTTCGTGCCTTTTCATGAAACTAACTCTTTTATGAGTGACGAAAGGATGCATTAATCACACAGAAAAGTAAGATTATTTATCAATTATTTATTTAGAGCATGTTGGAAAATGTATAACATAAATCATATTGTTCTATCACTGTCCTGAAATGTATGATTTCGATATTCTTGTAATTTAGTCCCTAGGATGACACAAAATAAAGTCGAAAGCTCAGCAGACTTATTAATTTGAATTAAGAACACCCCAACCTTGACCACAACCTCGATTAGTACATCATTAAATTTATAATCGATCGATCCCATCAAGAATTTAGTTTTTAAGTGTGTTAATAATGAATGATGGTGATTGTAGACACAATAAGGCCACATTAGACATGTTCTATCGAGATCCAAACATCCACTCATTTTGGAGATTCCGCATCAAATCCCGCTCAAGCTGTTTAGATTTCTTGTCCAATTTTTTCGGGCTTTTATAGTTTATGTTCAGCAAAACACATTTTTTTAATGAAATTGATTGTTATAGTCATTACAGTTAATTAATGAAAAAGAACAAATTAGGATAGATAATCCCAAGATTAACCGCTATGCAAAAGCAGAATAAAACAGGTTAGAGTTACTGATAACACAATTTCTTTGTACATATTTTACATAAACTGCGTATTTTCCTGATATTTTAACGATGAAAAGAAATGAGGGTGGTTACAAAAATATCTTCATCGTCTAACGGGAAAACAATTTGTTAAAAACCTCTCCCTCTCCGTGGGGCGCATAAGTCCCTAAAAACAAATGCTCTTAATTGATTACAGGATATGAAATAATGAACAAAGAAGAGGGTGGATTGTTTTTTATAGCAACCCTGCTTGGAATAATGTTATAAATGGCCCCCCAGGGGCCATTCGAAATCAACGATTCCTCTTATGAATCTACACTATCGTTAATCGAGAATGGTTCTCCCAGGAAGTACTATTTCTTGAAGAAATCGCCCCCTTTTTCAAAGCAGCAATAACAATTCTCTTAATCAGAAGAGGTCAGCACGATTCTAAATGCTATCTTTAAAAACAGCAACATTTTACTTAGCGATAACTTATTCACCATTGGTTATTATTGATCTAAATATATCTTATAACATACAGAGCTTTTAAAAGCAATTGAATAAATTTTTTATATAATTACCTCAAATCAAATTATCAACCGAGATATAATGTGCCATTTAGTATAATGATTTTTTTTGTCAAATTATTGTTCGATTTAATTTTCGATGGGCGTATGATCTCTCTGGCAAAGACTTTGATCTTAAGATATTTGCAAATAAAACTGTCACTTAGGAATAAGCATCACTCGTCTAGCTATCCATCGTTCCCTCATGCTTCACAGCACGATAGACCATCATTTTGATCGTTCGCTATCTTCAAAGATTCATGATATCTAACAGATGCTTGCGTTGGGACGTGTAAGCAATTTTGTTTGTCGACTTTTTTTTTTAAATTTTTGAAAATAATATACTTCATTTAAGTACTGTTTTAGATTTTTTAAATATATCGAAATATTTCTGCTTTCTATATAGTTGGTTGAAATGAAAAATTTAATGTCACAAGAGGGATTCGAACCCACGACCATGGGCTAAATACGCCGCCGCTCTACCACTTGAGATATCGTGACTTCGATCCTCTCGGACACCAACTTCCCATCTCAACCAACAACCTTTCGAATTTTCTCTCCTTTTTGCTATTTTTCAAATGTCGTGTAATCAGGATTCGATTCTCGGCGACAAATGAAATGGCCACGGAGAGCTTTAGTGAAAATATACTTCACACACTAACTTTTTCATTTCAACTAATACCTTACATAAAAATTAATTAATTGAAAAGAAGTTATTTGGTCAATCGGACTACGAAATATAATAGTGTCAATATAATAATTTTGCAATAAGAAAATCTAAGATGAGGTCAATCATGATCCATAATTCTTTTATAACATTTTAAAGGACAAATGTATGATTGTAACCCACGGATTTACTTACCATTTGCTGTCGCCAATATGATGTATAACATTAAAGCCTTAATTTTTTTGCGTAAAAGTTAGTAGATTTAGTAGTATTAGTATGTTACCAAAACAACAAAGTTTTCTATTTTATGAAGCTAAAATAGAACTAAATGATCCTAGTTTGCTGAAAAAAACAAATATATTCTATTGAAACTGATAAAAGAAACGAAATGTCACCATATTTGTGATTTACACCGGAAGTGATTTAAAAAAATGAAAATGCTATAATTATGGACTAATACAAAACTATTTATTTTAATAAATGAAAACCTTGAGGTAGAATGTATTTGTGCAAAGAATTTGCTGCACACTAAATGTGAATATGTATCTGAAAGATATGTACATGCTCCAGGTCTTGGAAGATACAAGAGCTTAAAAATAGGACGGTTAAAATTTCATCTGATATACATAAAACAGACAATGGTTTTTCTAGACAAATAATGCATCGTCTCAAAACGAAATTATCAGATTGTACTATAATTAATTTAAACCCGACAATTATTTGGTGAGCATGTCAAAACACAATACAACATAAAACATTGCGATAGTCAAGAAAAAACATAGTAATACCACAAATAACTGGCAATGTTCTTTAAAAATCTGATGTAACCAACGAGTTTAGTTTGAACGAAAGCCTTTTGTTTCCAGCAAACTTTTTGTGCCCACAAGTATTTTATCAGCTAAATCGAAATCTTAAGGAATAGAAAAGATAAGACAAGAAAGATTTAGGAAAATGGCAACATTATCATGCTGTTATCGGTAAGTGCGTGTTAATTTTACGTAATTATCGATCGATTTTGTGCTGGTTCAATCCTGCTCGTTTGTAGTCGAAGAAAAGATGACGCACGCGACAGACTAAATTTTATATTACAAAATGAAACCATGTATCTACTACTTTTTGTTGCTGCCATTAGCAAGATAAAGTAGAGGGAGAAGTAAACATAAACAGCCATTCTACATTTAACCTTTTAACCTTTCACTCCTAATCATTAACGCTTCTAATTGATATATGTATGTGAAATGAGACGATTGGATACCTAAACGAATGACCCGTTAACCCGGAGAGAGTTTTTAGCGGACATACCAGTTTTAATTGAGTTTGGCGGATCCAATAGATCGTTGCCGGTCTGTAATGCAATTATTAGTTATATACACATGGGATTCCGAGCTACAATCTGAATAATCGATCGAATCAGGCACGGACGAAGCGTTTAGAGAAGCGGGAAATGTGCCTGATTGGAGGGAGAAAAAATCACACGCCGATGTAACGAGAATGATATCAAAATAACAACTCTACAGGTTGGCAAATTGGTCGTTATTCAGTCAGCGACAATAAGTTTGACGATTTGATTTAAAACTAAATCAATATTTAATTAAGTATTTTTGAAGTATCTGTCAATGTATATAAATGTTAGCCAACAATAATACTAATTGTTATTAAATTAAGTTTCTAATTGTTTTCTAAATGCGCTCAAATCTGCAAATAAATCAGTTTTTTTTACAACATCATAATCCAAACAGTTTTTCTTATGCTTAAGTATGAAGCACATCGGTACACACACACACACACACACACACATACACACACACACACACACACACATATATATATATATATATATATATATATAATGAATTTTTAAGATTTCTTCGAGGGGACGCCGAGTTGATAGGAAGATGTATGTATGTATGCCTGTATGTATGTATGCATGCATATATGTATGTATGTATGTAAGTATGTACATATTTACATATATACACATACATATATACATACATATATACATCTTCCTATCAACCCGGCGTCCCCTCAAAGAAATTTTAAAAATCCATTATATATATATAAACTCTGTATAGCTCTCTTTCCTTAAGGGTCGATACGTAGATACCGATGAAACAATGCTGCCATTTTCCGGAAAGTGTCCTACCGACTGCACCTGTTATGAATAAACTCTGATCTCGATTGGAGTTTTAAAAAGGTTATTTATCTTTATTACAACAGTGCCGATATTCACTCGACTAAAGCTTGTGCAAGAATGCCTCTTGAGGTCAAGGGATGCCCATCTATCTACTACACACTTAAAATATTTTTTTTCCAGGCAAACGAAAGTGTGGCGACCAGGTATCATCATACACTTGAATTAACAATGATCACATATTTTCTTTATGAAATTTGTTGATATACCGTAAATTCAGTGGAGTCAGAACCATTTAAATTCATAATTATATCGTACCATTAATAGTTATATGTATTAGAAACAAGCAACTTGTTATTTTTGTTGAAATTAAATTATCATTGTATGCATAGTTAGCTTTGGGTTTTTTAATAAATTTTTTCTATTAAAGAATTAATTAAACCTTTTTGTATTATGCATTCCTTTCTATATATTTCTTCTTCCTACGGAGAAATCAGATGGGACAAGGATTTAAATTTGTCCGAGTTAGAAACCCAGTTGTGACAAGTATTTGGGTGGCTTGTAGTGAAATCAACTACTACGTTAATTTTAAGGCGTATGATTTGCATTTAGATTAATGTGACAAAACAAAGTATTGCTCTGAATGTCTATTCTTAATTTTTGGATATTATCTTATAAGTTTGACTTTCTGTCTACAAACCATTGCACATTCAAATTCTGGAAATACAATTCTAGTTTCATTATAATATCAAGTAGATGAAAATCAAGTAAAATCTCTTATTTTCTTCGCTGTTCACACTCCTCGTACTTTCAGGGTAATTTCTTATTCAGGAACATCTGTACGTCTTCACCTGAAGTGCCTTTAAATCATGCCAATGAATTACCACATTTTTCCCCCCTGCTGAGAACCTGTCGTTGTTCCCAGTGGATTCATCAGTTTTTTTTTATTTCCAACAATAGGCCTATTTCGTCTTCTGTATTTGACAACTCCAGTCTAGGAAGATTTTTCGATTGTGATGATTCCTTTATTGTTTACACTGCTATCATTCACTGTTAACTTGTCAACACCGCTATCTAGTTCAGCTCTGAATTTGTTTTCGTTTTCCGATTTTGTTCAGATATCAAGTGATTTCTTTGTTCCGTCTACACGCTTTCACATGATTTTTGGAAGATGTGGAGAATGCTTGCTCATTATATTCACTTGCATTACGAAGTTTATTCATCATTTAGTTCAAAGAAATTTCTTGTCCTTCTAAGAGTGACTCAAGAATATTCTAATCCCCTTTATCAAACCGTTGCATTTTTAGTACCAACCTTTATTTATGCACATATCATGAAGACTGCCAAAGTCTTTACTGCTGCTTTAGTGATAATGCGAGTCACAAGTGAGACAAATCTGAGAAACGAATTCATTTAAGGTATGGAGACGTGTTTCCAAACGCTGAATAATAACATAAACATTTTTGTTTATTTACATTCCATCCAACTTACGTTTGTTTTATGATTTCACATGAAATGTGATCAATTTAACTATTTAATGATTATTTGGAGGTCGTGAGATGCGGTATGGTGTGACATAGGTTTTAGAAAAACATTTTCTGTATCATGCCAACGTTTCGACCTTTATTGAGATCATCTCCAGGGCTCAAAGTAGGAATGAGCATCGATAACAAAACATCAGTACCTCATCATCGATGGTGGTACGACCATCGACTCTATAGTCTACACATCGATGGTTTTTTGAGTAATCAAATCACACCATCGATGCTCAACCCGAGCTCAAAGTGTTTTTTTTCCGTGTAGATGTGTCATTCTTGTGTGTCGTGTTGAGAGAGCCACTTACCACACGACCACCACCAGGGAGCCACTCTCTACACGCTAGACAGGAATGACACATCTACACGGAAAACGAACACTTTGAGCTCTGAAGATGATCTCAATAAAGATCGAAACGTGCACGATAGAGAAAATGTTTTTCTAAAACCTACGTCACACCAGACCGCATCTCACGCCCTCCAAATAATCATTAAGTAGCGGTCACTAAACACCTCAAATAACTGATTAATGTTAATTGACATATAACCCATTTGACGATTAAGTTTATTATTTCTATTTACTTGAGTTCTACGCGATCATAGTAAACAGAACCCCACGGAATTTTAAGCCGTTATCGCATTCATATCCCACCGAGTGTGAAAATAATCATGAAATAAAAAATAAGGAAAAAAAAGGGGGTAACATTTATCTTAAACCTGGTTTTAAAGTTGAGCAAGCAGGGCAAGGGCCACGGCATTAGCATGGATAGTGACTCGATTATTATTCAACACGGAATGTAAATAAAATTGCCTTAATATGAACTTTGGGAATGCATTACTCTGCCAGATATGAGACCCGTTATAAATATAAATATTTACCCCCCTTTCCCATGAACGACATTGGAAAGCGGGTGAACCGAGAAGCATCACAACCCCTTCTGTCTCACTTCAACCCTTCGCCTTACCCCGGCGACACTTTGCTCGTAACGAAGGCTTTCTGCCCTCTTTAACGCAAAAATATTCTCCGGGAATAAGTAATGGTGCTCTTAAACGTCTTTTATATTAGACTAACCTCGTTTACCCTCAGAATGGCGTAATTACTTTATTCAAAGTGTTGATTTAATACCCAACCATCTTGTTAGAAATTCAAATATTTTCTTAATCGCTCAACAAAGATAATAACAAAACATAATTTTCCACTTTAACTTGATAATCAACCCGAATATAATAATTCGTTAATTAAGACAAGAATAAAAATACCTCGGAGAATAACGCTTTCCTCGACAAGTAGATTGTCAGAGTGATGTAACTGAGCTGCTTACAACGTTTTTTTTACAAATACCTATACTTACATATGCACTTTTAGCCGACTGAATGTATTTAACTATTTGGATACACGCCAATACACATTTTGCAAGGCATGATAAATGAAACACGACAATAAGAAAGCGACAACTTTGGTGGTGTATATACCATGGCATACCATATAAACAATGGTTTAAAAATGGTTTACAAATTTGCTTCTTTGTCTGCCGTTTGGCCAGTGCTAATGTTTGCATGGGTCCTTTCATTATGACGGCTGGGTCAATGGACGGATTGATTAATGATCAACTGACAAAGATCAAGTAATTAAACACATATAATATTCAAAAACCAATTTATGATATCCTCTCCCTTTGACAATATACTCGGTTAAAATTCATTGAAGGAAGGGTTAACAAATATTCCCTAGGACTTGTCGCTGGTTGAATAAGCAATATTGTAAAAAAATACGGGGAAACGTAATCTTGCAAAAAGAGAAAATTCCAGATGTAATGATGCAAAAAAAAAAGGATGAAACTAAATAAAATATGTAATAGAGGAACAAGACCCAACATAACTCCTATTTGAGCTGCATTACCCCTCTGGCCCCTTATTTCCTATTTTAATTCCACAGGAGTTCCTCATTAACCACTCCCTCAGCACGAATACTTAAAATCCCTATGAATAACTTAATAAAACAGTAGCGATTCTTTACCTATATATGTGGTGATTCGTAACCGTTAATCGATATTTATTTAGAAATCGTGAGATGCGGTCTGGTGTGATGTAGGTTTCAGAAAAACATTTTCTTTATCGTCCCAAGATCGTAGGTACGATAAAGAAAATGTTTTTCTGAAACCTACATCACACCAGACCGCATCTCACGATTTCTAAATAAATTTACCTCTATGATTATATTGATATAAATATATATATGTAAATAATGTATACCCTCATTACTATAAACTATAAACTATTATTACAAACTTGTTTTCATATAACCTTGGATGTATTGAAGCAATAATTTTGAACAGATTATACGTTTATGCAAGTGTTATGCTTAGACTGCATGGCAAATGGTTTATCGAAATTATTCCTCACAAATAGAGGATATACAGGAACAATTATTATTAGGAACTGAAAGAGCCGACTTCCTCTGAAGACGTTCGCGTGTTTATGGTGACTTTCTTTACCCCGTTTAGCTTTGATTCAACATTTCCGCCGCGAACAACTTTTGATACACCTTGTCAAGGAATGAATATCAACTTTCCCATTCGTCCGAAACTTCCTTCATGTCAGGGTTTTTTTATAATGAAAGAAGTTGTGTTCAGTGTTGTTGCTTTTTTAAGCTGGCGGTGTTTAAGAGGCAGTCAGACTTCGCTCTACGGAATTCAATAATCTGTAAAAAATTTCTATAAGAGTGGATAAATAACAGTTCATAAGTATTTTCATCAAACTATGTATTGAAATGCAACTAAAGGCAACTTTTCCGAATTTAATAATCACATATTTATTAATATAAATTCACTTTTATTTACAAAAAGAACATAAACGAATTAACTCTTTTAAATAATACTAAAGGAATCATGTCATTTCACATGAGAGGATTATTACCAAGAAATTGTACGCATTATGACAGTCGTGTTAACTGGAATAGAGAAATGTCCAGCAAGACCGTGAACGCCCCCTTCTTTTCTTAGCATGTTAAATGTTAATTTTTCCGCAATGCTGCACATGGCGACTGGTAGAGTCAAAATAAAGCTATAACAGTTCTGAAGGCTTGTTGTTTTTTGTTAAATTATAAGTGCTATATAAGTTACTAAAAACGAAAAATTAATGAGCTCTTTCATTCAAAATGCTATCTATGAACTCGAAAAGAAAAATCAAATGACACACTACAATTCGTGACGACTTGTATACTAACGTCTAACAGCCTAGAACTTTATAGGATACAAGAGGTATCTACCATGAATAAGAGTATAAGCATAGGACAGAAATTAACAAAAGAAATGTATTGGTCTAATTTAAGTAATGCGTATTTACGAATAAAACGGGGTCGTCGGTGGCCGCAACGGTTTAAGCCGGGAACACACCCGATGCAGATCCAAACTCCGATTTTTGATAAGGTTGCATTACTCCCGTGCACATCTACCCGATGATATGCCACGCAAACCTATTCTACGTTCTTCGATCCCCACTGCCCAGAATTTCGTCCAGTCGCATCGAGTACAGTCGAAGACAAAAGAACCGGACACTCATACTTTTATTCAAACAACATGTATTATTGTCGTTATATTAATTACAACATACTTATTTTAATATAAACCAAATTAACCGAGACAAAAAATTCATTAGTTTTTATTTAAAAAATTTTTTTTTTATTGGTTTAGTTAAAAATCGATCAAAACACCAGAATTTCATTTTTTGATATACTGAATTTAACTAACAATTTATTTCATGGTTGTGCTCGCAAAATTACACCATTTTCGTCCGGTAGCGTCAGAACAAGGCACTCACATTTTTTGTAGTTTTTTCAAACTAAATACATGTCATTTTGTCGTTATATTAATTACAACGGTATTTTAATGTAAACCAAATTAAACGAGATCAAAAATTTATAAGTTTTTATAAACATTATTTAATTAAGATGGTTGGAAATAACTTTATTTTTTAAAAAAAATTAAGTTTAATAAACATTTTATTAGATGGTTGTGCTCTTAAAATTTAACTAACAATTTATTACAAGGTTATGCTCAAAATACTATAGTAAGAACAAAAGAAACGTTGCGACTGTGGTACTGATTATTGTGATACATGCTGTGTAACTGTACGCAGCGTGTGCTTGTGTCGGGCAGGTGTGCACACCCTACCAAAACGTGGCAAGGCGTCCGGTAGCGTCGCATCGGGTAAGTGTGTTCCCGGCTTTAGGCGTTGACACGGCGCTCATGACTGTAAGGTAAAGGTCCAAGGTATACTTGCATACTTACAAATGGGCTGTTTTCAAAAACATCGGCACCCTGAGGGTTCATATAACCTCGTAGTTTAAATACCCTCGTTCAAAAAATATAAAAAATAATAAAAAATGTATAAACCAAAAACAGCTGTTAAATTCATGGCTGCCATGTTGGCTACTTACGCCCTAACGGATAGCAATGTGACTGCTCGTTCGACTTAACATCTAACATTGGCCCTACCCTGTTAGATCGAGCAATGTTAACTGACCGATTCTTACAAGTCTGCGTCAACATTTTTCTCGATTAACACGACCTAACAGAGTTAACAGGGTTAACACAAAGATTGTGAAGACCCATAATGTCCATTTTCTTTTGCTTGCTCACTCATATAAGTATTAAATCAATAAATAAAATAAATTGTATATATCTACATCAAAAATTAGCTTATTTATGACATATTACGAATTGCTTATTTCATGTAATTATATTGTTTGAATACAAACTATTTTTCGTTTTATTTTGAAATTTATTTTGTTAAGATAACATAAAATTTAGTTATAGTTTTGTGTAATTAGACTTACTTGGAGTCAAAGATGGGAACGATGCGATTAAAGTTTTATCCGTAAGCCATAAAACAGTTACTTTTACCAGAAAAACCCACGACTGGGAAGGTACAGGATTCTATTTCAAAGTTCGATAAAAATTGCAATATATTTAAGAAAATGACTCAACGAAGTGCTATAAAATCATTAAAAAAATCATTATAATATTTGGTAGAATGACATTCAATGATAATCCTTTATTATTTGCATATTGTAATGAATCGGTGATTAGATGGCAAATTCTTATCTTTTGTCTTTTTAATTGTGCTCAAAGCCGGAAAGCGTACAGAGAATAGGTCAAATCTCACAGTATCCGAAGAAATTCTTTGTGAACCCCAATGTTTCCTGGCGGATTAAATTTCGCTTATTACCGAAGGAAGTTACATGGGAAACCCATCTCTGACGTTATAAACCCACACAAGCGTAGAAGTACATACATACGTGCATGGCCCGTTCATTCCGCCAGGCCTACTTTATATTTCAATTACAGATACAATCCGGCCGGTTGGATCCCGGGATTGCTCCTTTGTGGTTTTAAATTGCGGCTCCCCGCCCCCTCCCGATACCTATGAACGCGAGCAGCCCGAGGTTAAATCCTCGAGGGAGAAAAATGGATTTAGCCATTTTCCATCAAGATTCTCTTTTGTCGTTCCCGAGGTAGTCAGGAACAGTTGTGCTCCAATTCTGGTTGGATAAATTACCTGGAGATTCGAGTCCATTTGCAACAAATTTGATAATCTTGTTTCCGTTTGACAAAATTACAGTTAAAAGAAAGATATAATGTATAATTCTATAGCACATTCTTTATAAATTCATACAAAATTATAGTTTAGAATAGAATATTTTTAGTCTTACAGTATGGCCAAATGATTGAAATAAATTTCTATTATGTTATGATATATTTTATAAGGTTTCGTGGTCCGCTTGACCAAATAAATTCTTTTCAATTAATTGAGGTTTTGGTTGAGTTAAAAAAGTCAGTGTCACAAGCGGGATTCGAACCGACGGTCGTGGGTTCGAATNTTTTTTTTTTTTGCAGCAAACGCGATACTGGGACAAAGGGTGATAGCAATATGATAATGAATCTTTTTAGTGTCTGTTCAATTTACAATATTTGGTAATATCACAGTGGGAAATTTGAACTGTTAATTTTTAAATAAACTGCCTTGTTCTGGAAATTAAGATAAAAAAGTGTTTAAAAATGTCATTTAAAACAAATTATAGACTCAATCTAACTGAACTTTTCTTGAAGCTCGGAGATACACCGCAATTTCCTTCTGAACAGATACGCTGCTTTTATAAAATGCTGTGCTCCTAACATATGGCTATTTTATGACATTTCTTCTTCACCTAAGGTTGCAGTTCCAAATAGGTACACAAGGTGAAAAGGGAACTTGCTAAAAAAACATTTTTGCGAGTGTCGCATTTAAAAAAAATTCAAAATACGTCCTAGATATATATTCAATAATGATCCAATACATACAAACACTCAAAGATGAAAATAAAACCGGACGTTGTACTGAGTTGTTTATTTTCCATAAAAACTAGTGCAAAGATTAAAAGTTGACTTAAAACCTAAACACAACATAAATCCCTAGTTTTTACCATTATAGTGTTACTAATCCCTTTACCCTGTTTACATTAAAAAATAAAATAAAATCAGTTCAATTTAAACCGTTCTAGAGCCAACTTGTCTGAGACAGTTAATTGGTCTTTTAAGTTGCTTTAATTGATGAAACAATAAATTTGATTTTAAAAAATTTCTTTTGTAAAAGCATGATTATAAATCGAGAAGATCTCGCCCGAGCTTGGCATCAAACGACGGACGTTACATAGCCCAAGTCCTGAGTGTGTCGTCCTACCATCCACGATGGTCTGTCTTTAGCGGTTTAGGGCCACCGGAAATCGAAGAGAAGGTAGCGGTCGACCGTGATGTGTTTTATGGCAAGAGATGATAGTTTTATTGATCTTACCGCAATACGGAACCGTCATTTAACGACTTCTTTGATAAGTGGTCAACTCCAAAAGGTCGATAATGTAATGGTGAGCTCTAAAACAGTCATCAGAAGACTTCGTGAGAATACCTGGTCTCTAGACGTTCCAGGTCAGTATCTCTACTACTGAACAGGCATCAAGTAGTAAGGATTCGCAAATCCGCATCTCGATAGGACACGTGATCAATTAGGGGGGGGGCTGATTTTTTCACAGGGAACGCCGTTTTCGTTTGTGGCAATCAGATGGACGGTGCCTTGTGTGGAAAAGTGGAGAACGCCTTGCTTTATGTGACACGCGTGAGTCACATATTTTTACATTTGTAAAGATAGTCAGTTATGTTTGGGGTTTGAATCGATTTCATGTTAATGATAATAATTCTCGACCGCATGTAACTCCCATTAGTTGGAGGATCACAACGATGAATTGGGCAGCACGTTTTCCTGACAAAAACACAGCTACTACTTGCAAGAGTTGAGCAGCATCAAACCGCTCTTGATGAAGAAGGGGATTCTGTTTCACAAGACGAAATCCGATCGCTTATTTACTCGATGCGTAGGAGTCCTAGACCCTCCGCAAAAGTCGGTAATAAATTGATAGTTAAATTTTTACCATCGCTAAATGACTTTCTGGTGTATTGGTTAATTTTATTTCAAACCATCATAATTATATAATTTGTGTTAAAGCTCATAAATTTCTGATCTTGTTTAATTTGGTTTTCGTAAAAATAAGTTTGTTGCAGTTCATATAACGGTAAAAACATCATTGTTTATAATAAACTACAAAATACCGGTTTTTTTTAGTGTATATTTAAAAGCAGGTCAATATGGGCATATATTGATAAGCACCCGCTAATCCGCCGGCACGCGTCGAACAACATACCAACTGCCAGATTATACAGGCCGAGATCGGTAAATGTTCAAGCGCCACTCGTGGTCCTTATATGCGTTACTTTTTGATGGTTTCAACGTTAATTTAAAAAGGATCGCTCCCTGTCTAATCCTCGAAAAATTACAATTCGGCCCGGGATAAAGGATACGTTTCTCTATTAAGATTAACCTGTAGGGGACCTAATAAAAGTTCGGCGGTCGGGCTTTTCAGGTGGTAGTGGGGTCTCCCCCAGGCCGTTCCACAGCTTAAATAGCTTGGATGGAAATGTCATCACCTGAGAGGGGTTCCGCCAGACAGGAGAAGCGGCTTCTCGTTACCAATTTTCCCTTGCCTCCGGGTGCTCATATAAAACGATCTCGAAGTATTAAGCCCACGAATTATTTCAGAAAACGTCTAACTCCCTTTTGAAGTAACGATTATAAATTGGGGCAATGGAATAAGCCAGTGATTTATACGGCAAAGTCAACGGCTGGAAAAGAAGCATGAACACTATAAAAAATGGCCAATTTAAAATAAATACTTAACAATTAACTTTATTGAAAAAATACTTGTACCTCCTGGGTCATAAAACTGATATTCTTTATTAAATAAGATAAAATTTATATATTGTCCATTATTTTTCACAATGTTTTAAATTCTACAATATATTGGCGTAATTATATTTTTTGTTCTATTTTTAATTTATTACTTGTATATTATTAGCTGAAGCATGCAAGATAGCAAATGCTAGTTTCTTGCATGGAATTGTGTGACTAATATGAACATATATTTTATTAATTATTAATAAATAATCAACGAAAAATCAATTTTTAATTTGATAATATTGCCCAGTAGTAAAATAAGTGTTATCCTTGTTAAATGGATAAACATTAAATAAATAATTAAAAATCCTTCTGCACCTTATAGTGAATAAAAAAGCGTTTATCCTTATGTGACGAATAGTACTATAATAAAATGTATTAACTTCCAGGAATTAAGATTTTCTCTCATAATAACAACAGTAAGTTTGACAACAATGACATAATGTAATAAATAAAGGCAATTAATGTTTACTTTAGTGAAGAAGGAAATTATTGGGTTTAACAACGAAACAAACAAAATCCGTTTTTTCAAACATTTTGCCATAACTTTGCCCATTTTTGACTAATTTAAAATTCGTAAGCACTATGGTTTTCCGCGTATATAGCCCTTTAACATGACGTGTCAGGACGTATTTTGAAATTTTGAAATTGAGCTGGGCCTGAGGTGCCCTGTATAATTTCCCCTGAAAAATGGTAATATTTTTTTAAAAATAGCGACATTGGTTCAAGAGATTGTGATTTTCTTGCGTACATTTTTTTAATTACTCGATAGTAAACGCGTACCATCCTATCTGCATTACTATATGAATCGCTAAATAATATATTTAAAAAGTATTACTAACACTACAGAGCAACAATTAGTTCAGACTTCATCGAAATCAATGAGAAAAAATAGAATCAAAATTAAACGGTCTGACGACAAAAATCATCTTACAAAAGCGCAAAATATTGTTAATCAAATATATAAGATCTACCAACTTTACAGTGATTTTAAGGTGCCTAATATCCATGAATAATTTGTCAATTGTCATATGTTTCTTGCCTTCGTATTTAAAAAAATAGCTTTTACCTAATTCCTTTAACCTGTATAATTTTAGAAAGAATCTAACCATGCGACTTCAGTTATCAATAGTTAATTCTTCCAATTTTGTACTTTTTATTGTACAATAAAGGAATAAGCATAATATAAAATCTTGAAACTATTTCTATAGAAAAACTAACAAAATTTATAAAGAAATCGTTGCGGGGAACACATCCGACGCTTTGTCTCGTTTTGGTAGGGGATGCACATCTATGCGACGTCAAGCGCGCGCCACGTAGTCACACAGCGTATATCACAATAATCATTATCACAATCGCAACGCCTCTTTTGTTCTTAACGCACTATTTTGAGCAAAACCTGGTAATTAGTTGTAATTTAAATTTTATGAGCACAACCACATAATACATCGTTAGTTACATTTAATTTGTTTAAATTAAGTTTTTCCGGTGGTTTGATAAATTTTCTGCCTAACCATCATAATTAAATAATTCTTATAAAAACTCATGAATTTTTGATCTCGTTTAATTCGTTTACATTAAAATAAGAATGTTGTAATTAATATAACGGCAAAATTACATATACATAGTTTGAAATAAACTACAAAACATCTGAGTGCCCTGTTCTGACCTTACTCGACGAAAATGGTGTAATTGTATGAGCAAAACCATGACATAAATTATTAGTTAAATTTTATGAGCAAAATCGTGTAATAAATTGTTAGTTAAATTCATTATATCAAGAAATGGTATTCGGGTGTTTTGATAAATTTTCTACCAAACCATTAAAATTAATTTAAAAAAAAAACTAACGAATTTTTGATGTAGGTTAATTTGGTTTACACGTTGTAATTAATATAACGACAATAATACATATAGTTTGAATAAAAATATAAGTGTCCCGTTCTTTTGTTGCTACCCGACGAAAATCTGGACAGTGGGGATCGCATAGTGTAGAGTCGGGTAGCGTTGCATGGCATCGGGCAGATGTGCACGGGGGTAATACAATCTTATGGAAAATTGGACTTTGGATTTGCGTCGGGTAGCATCGGGTAAGTGTGTTCCTCGCTTAAGGCGTTGACACGGCGACTCATCTCTGTAAAAGTCCCGGGTTCAAATTCAGGGTTTATTCATTCTGTTTTCAATTTTTTTCGCAATAGTTGTTCGAATATACTCGATTAAAAATATTTAAAAACCATCTTAAAAATTATTAGCATTTGATGATTTATGAATAATTTAATTATGAGTTAATCACAGAAATGGCAGCCAAATTGACATACAGACAATGAGAAAAATCTTGATTAAATAGTAAATAAAACGCAGAACGTTTGGTGATAAACTACAAGTCGTTTGTTTTGAAAAGTACCAGCCTTACTTTATATGAAAGAAATAAGAGTTAAATCGAAATATAAACATTACATCTTATCTCTTGGCGATGCGATTAGTAGATGCAATGAAAAATACGGTTGACAGCGCTAATCGAACTCCTAGTTTCTCGAATTTTTCGATTAGCAAGAATATGGTGAAGAAATGGAGTTAGTACGAATGTATAAGTCCCAGGCAAAACTATGAACACGGCTACAAATTTTTAATTAATGAACTGTACCCCTTCCGCCACTTTATGAGTTCATGTATCATGGAAGCGGATGGCAAAAAGTGTTTCAATGTCGCCAATTATCGAGGCTCAAATAGCTGGCCTGTTGTGTTCGGCGGGCGGGTCGAACACAGATGCGGCCGGCTCCCCTTTCACACAGCCTGTGATATTAGTTATCCGATATTTTAACGGATCGCCCGCAATTAGTGATAGTCACGGCCGGTTCGCAGAAAGGGTGGCCGACAGTGCTAGGCGTCGTTTTTAACCCTTGCACTAATTAAAACTGTGATTTACCCTCGGAGAACAACCGTTGTATTTATACCGACCCATTACCACCTCCTCCCTCAGGTGCCTTAATTTAGAGCTACGCCCTCCTCCCCCAAGGGCTACTGTGTCCAAATTGCGCCTAAACGCTTCGGGGCTATTTCTCATTCGCCCTTGCTGGGATTACAACCGCCCGTTTCTGAAGAACGCTCTGGGAACATTTTTCTACCCCTATTATTAGTCCATTTTTTCAGACTCATGCCTTTTCCACCTCTACCGGTTATCAAATGCCAATTTAGCCCATTTTCTACCTCCTGGATCAACTGACACAGCTGGAAAACCCGGTGGGTTTATGTCAGCTTTACAGGCATGGTATTGACCGGGAAATGAAGGTTTGCACGATTGAAACGTATCATTTAAATATCGTTCTGCATTAATCAAGTTTCGATTGACAAAAAATATAGTGCATAACAATCGTTTGTATTTATTATTCCAGAACTACCTAAGTACTCTGAAACTATTTGCCATGTTGTATAGGAAGCCAATAGAGGAACTGAAAAAAAATATTTAACGTCAAATTTATTGCGCAATATACTTTTCTCTTTTTTTTAATTGTAATACTTTATCAAATGATTGAAATATAGAGCGACAGAATCATGATCCATCAAGGCAGACACATGTTGGGAAAACTCCACTGAAGATGAGTGAAAGGTAAACCTGAGGGAATAGACGGCCCCGGCAAAGTGAACACTGACCAGTGCCGATCAGTTCAACATTACTTATTAATGGAAAAAATCGGCGGGTTTATAAACAACAACATTGGATTTATCCAAGAAGATATTGTTAAGTAAAAATAAAATAATATCGGAGAGCGAAAAATTGTATTCTACAATTATTCAGAAATCATGAGATGCGGTCTAGTGGGATGGTATCGGTAGTTGACGTTAGCCGTTACGTGCTTTTAACATTGATGTTCCAACGCAGGGGGGTTACATATATTTTCTTTGTTAAAAAACAAAAAACAGTTTTAATAAATTTTGTTTTCAATTTACCCTACGGTGATAAACGCTCATGCTTTACTTGTCCAAACGTATAAAACTACAGAATTATTATTTGGAGTTCGTGAGGTGTGACGTAGGTTTTAGAAAAATATTTTCTTATAGTGCCAACGTTTCGATCTTTGTTGAGATCATCTTCAGGGCCTGGGATTTACAAACATTTAAATTTAACAAATACATGTAGGATGTGGAAAAAATTGAATTTATACAATGCAAAAAAGTATATATTTTTTTATATTCAATCAAAGTATTTCTACTCAATCAAAGTGTTTGTTTTCTGCGTAAGTGTGCCATTCTTGCGTGTCGTGTTGAGAGTGCCAGTGAGATATTGCGGTTTTATGTATATATACGTTGGATTTTGAAGGGGTGGGGAAGGAAGTCAGTATAGAAAGACATTTTTGTATAAGGAGTCGGCGTCTTTAAGGTGAAAAGAGCCGACAAAGGCGACAATCCAAAAATATTACATACAGAACAAAACAAAAACAAACGTAACTTTTTAGAAATGGTTTACATCAACCGGGATAAACACAGTATCAATTACAGAACAGACACATGTAAACTTAGTCGCAGCTATGTATCATATCATTAATCAAATTCAATATCGATAACATACATATATCATCATAATATAACATATAAAACATTCGTCACATTTCACACATCAAACATTTTTGCATAGTCTAATTTTTCAACAATTTAGCTTTCCTTTTCCTATTTATCCCCGTCTATATAATCCTGAAAGAATAATCTGGCCAAACTATTACCAACGTTTTTTCCCTTCGTCGGCTCTTTTCACCTTAACTACGCCGACTCTTTATACAAAAATGTCTTTCTATACCGACTTCCTTCCCAACCCCTTCAAAATCCAACGCATATAAACATAAAACAGCAAAATATCACTGGCACTCTCAACACGACACGCAAGAATGGCACACTTACGCAGAAAACAAACACTTTGCTTGAGTAGAAATACTTTGATCGAATATAAAAAATATTTTTTTTTGCATTGTATAAATTCACTTTTTTCCACATCCTACATGTATTTGTTAATTTTAAACAATGTTTGTAAATCCCAGGCACTGAAGATGATCTCAATAAAGATCGAAACGTTGGCACGATAAAGAAAACGTTTTTCTGAAACCTATATCACACTAGACCGCATCTCACGATTTCTAAATAATTATGGACTAACGGTCACTAATCACCACACATTGTATTCTACCCAAAATTCAACCTCGAACTTTTGTCCAGCCCACGTTTGTATCTTTTTGCATTATAATCACAGATCGCCTTCTATTTCTTAATGAAAAATTCGATTTTATCTTTGTATCAGACCGCCGGTTTGTTCTTCAAATTCAGGTAACGTTTAACTCGTCGATATATAATCAGACAAACAACTGGCTTCAAGGTTTCACCATACTCTAGGAGAGCACGGCCGCAATTCCCTCCTACCATCGACGTCATTATCCTGGGCCAGCTCTCCCTCAGAGAGCTACATATTTTCAAATCCCGCCGGAGGAGGGTTTAAAGGTGTTGGGTACGCTAATAGGGTCTGCCCTTAAAAAAATGATAAAAAACAACCAAAGGAAACCATGTCACCCACTAACAAGCTAAGGAATATATTGTACGCTCTGCCCGGTGTTCGGAAGAGGGGAGGATTTAATGCCTGATCTACATAATTCCGGATTAGAACCACGATTCTAAATTATTAATTACGGAAAAAGTAGATAGTTAAAAAAAATAGTCTTCTATATTCAATTTGATTCAATTTTTGTTTCCGTAACGCTTAATATTTTTCTTATAATAAACATATTCTGTAGCAATGAACCTCACAAATGTTCTGATAAAATTTAATTTTTACGATTTTAAAGTATGCTGTACGATGTGAGGCGAAGAAGGAACATATAAATATCTGAGAAATGTATTTTTTTTTATGATTCACTAGTTTTCGTGGTCCGCTTGAACAAATAATATCTTTAAATTAATTAATCTGTATTTAAGGTATTGGTTGAGATAAAAAAGTCAGTGTCACGAGCGGATTCGAACCTAAACACGCCGCTTCTCTACCACTTGAGCTATCGTGACTTCGATCCACTCGGACACTAACTTTCCTCCGTTTTATCTCAACCAATACCTTAAAGACGGATTAATGAATTGAAAGATGTTATTTGGTCAAGCGGACCACGAAAGTGAATTTAATCAATTAAATGAATTATATCTTCACTAATGCTCTCCGTGGCCATTTCATTTGTCGCCGTGAATACAGGACATTTGAAAAATGGCAAAAAGGAGGGAAAATTCGGAAGGTAGGCTGAGATGGAAAGTGGGTGTCCGAGTGGATCGAAGTCACGATAGCTCAAGTGGTAGCTTATGACACTGACTTTTTTTTATCTCAACCAATACCTTTAATATTTTTTTAGGATATAAAATAATTCACATAGAAGAAAATTGCTTCACAAACTTGCACCTTTATCTCACAAATACATTTATGTGATGTTACATAAGAATATTAATATCTAAAATGAAAATGTAAGCACGAGCAGCAAGCTACATGAAAACTCGTAATTGTTCAACTATTGTCACTGTTGTCACGTCGCGTTTGAATACATCATCAAATATTTACTCGGTCCGTTGTAGGAGGAACATACAAACAAAACCGACTGGCAACACAGGACGACGAATGAAGATAGTGAATATTATTTACAGAGAACTTTCTGACATTTCATACATTTCCACAACAATGTTAGCAGTTCATGAATATAAAAAGAGCAAAGTTTGTGGGGCAGAGGTGTTTTTCGTTCACAGCAAAAAACTTCCGTGCGATTCATAATGTCAAAAATTAGAGAAACTACGATCGGCTCGGCTGTTCTATCTTGTGATAATAGCAATGATGATATAACTTATGAAACTCGCAAATAGCAGAAGTGATTACTAAATTGATGTCCTCCTAAAAACGGCAGAAAAGGATATAAACTGTTATCGCCTCCGCGTTTTGTTTGTCAGTTATACCGTTTGACCCGGGCCTGGTGCGATCGGAAACGGGTTGCCTTCTCGGTAATGTATTCATGAACAGACGAGGCAAACAATATTGCCGGCTGATCTCAATTTGTAAGTAGACACCCACTCCCGACCGCCGTCGGATACTCGGGCAAATATTTACACCTGAGAGACCTATTTCCATCTCTTCCCCACTTGGAAACCATACCGTTTCAGCCCTGCCTTTATTGCCTTAAACGACGCTTTTCTACTTCCCCGTCCGAGAGCGGCTTCTGAGGTATTCGCCTTTTTGGCCTAGCAGACGTTATTTATAGGCAAGCAGACACTTATAAAAGAAAAATTTATTGGTGTAATTTCTTTTAGATCAGTCTGAACTGCATGGAATTTTATTCCTAACGTCCACATTTAACGGTATTCTCAATTTCAGGACGATTTTATAATCCAAGCCGGTAAAGAGGTTCATTTAAACTGAAAACATCTTCACCAAACTACAAAGTTACAAAACTTTCAAAAACATACTTTGCAAATTATTAAGGAAGTAACTATTACATATATTATTAGTAAGCCCATTACAGTTCGTGGTCCGATTGAACAATTAACATTTTTCAATTAATTAACATATTATTAGTATTAGCTGATGGTATATTTTACGCCTTATTTTTTTCGAAAGTCGAAAATGATGGGCTATTTTGCCATTTTCTCAAACATCATGTTGATATCAAAATGTATAAATCATTTTTTAAAAAATAGTAAAATAAAATTTCTCGAAAGTAGGGAACAAACGTTGCCCAAAGGACGAAAAAAATAAACCTTTTATTTTTGACTTAATTAAAAAAAAAAAACCTACTCCATATTGGTAAAAGAGAATAAAAAGAAAATTGAAAAATAATATAACTACAAAAAATGTAGTATTAAATAGTATACATACAGGGGCGTCGATGAACGCAACGGTTTAGGCGTTGACATCAGGCTCATCACTGTAAGGTAAAGGTCCTGGGTTCGAATCCAGCGGCCCTGCATTCGAACCCGACATACTTACAAATGGGATTTTTTTCAAAAGACCTGTACCCTGAGGGTTGATGTGACCTTGGTATTGCGTAAAAAAAAATTAAAAAAATAATAAAAAAATAAATAAAAGTGATATAAGATAAGGAAAATACCTTTCTCTAAATAGCCAAACGACGACTTCTAGTTTAATAACTGTGATAATTATGTTTATAATATTTTTAAAAATGTTTTATTTTTTAACAAATAAAATTAAAATAAATACTTTTTACTTACAAGTTAAGTTTTATTTATTGACATAATTTTATTATTTAGTACATTAGTAGTATTAAGTACAATTCTTTCAACGTTTGTTTTGTTGAAATGATGGTTGATTTTGTCAATATTGTGCAAAATGCGTTTAAGTTAATGTTTCAAATTTTTTATTTATTGTTTTCGTGTCTTAGTTTTTATGTTACCTATATCTCAGTTTGAAATTTAGTAATTTGTATATTCAAAATTGTTATTGATTAGTAACATTAAAAAGTAAATAATATTAATTACGATCATGATAAATGAATTACTGTATTAAGATATATAACAATATGAATTATGATATATAATTAATTTTTTTATTACTAACAACTTATAACATATATTATTTATTATATTTATTTTTCGTTTTATATATAAAATATGTGTTATATATAAAATATATATATATATACACACACATTTTTACGTGAAGCCATTGAAATTGAATAGTTTGTTTTTTCAAAATATACCTACACCCTATTTGTTATTGATTAGTAATATTAAAAACTAAACAATATTAATTAACATCGTGATAAATGAATTATTGTCCATAAATCATACTTTTCAGGACGAATAAAATATGAAATATAATTAATTTTTTTATTACAAACAACTTATAACATATATTATAATACATTTCAAAAATTAATTATATATCATATTTTGTTAGTCCTAAAAAATATGATTTATGGACAATAATTCATTTATCATGATCTTAATTAATATTATTTAGTTTTTAATATTACTTATCAATAACAAATAGTGTAGATATATTCTGAATACACAAATTACCCATTTCAATGGCTTCACCTAAATATATATATATACAAATATATGTATTTTTAGGTGAAGCCATTTTAAATGGATAATCCCTGAAATTTATGTTACAGAAAAACAAAGAAAAATGATCAAACGGCAAATCTAAAAGTGTGAAGTTAACAAGTTAGGCAGTACTTGAATTAATCCCCTACCTTTTTTTGCATCGATGTAGTTATTGTGAATTAAATTTATTTAATCTCCAAATAATGATGTTTTTGTGTTTAAAATATCTCATTAAGAGTCAATTTGGAGGCAATAGGATGAAAGAAGGAATTTCCAATATAATCAAAGCATTAAGAATTAGGAGGGTAATGCTTTTTGATGGGAAACTGAACAGTTTCTTTACAAGAGAGAAAAGGTTTCTCAAGGGTTTTATGAGGTATCAGTTGCCGCCATTGAGGGGAGCTTTTGTTTGTTAAACAAGTTCTTTTAATTAAACCGGGTCAGCCGGTCTTCCCGACGGGATAATATGCGCCCGGATTATGCCCGTATTCCTACTTTCCAAGGGAGAAGCTATATTAAGAAATAACCCGCCTCCTTTCTCTCAGATATTTTCCACCCCGCCTCCGTTCAAATTTTTTTAACTTTAGCACGACGGGACCAAGAATGCGTTCAAACACGAAAGCGGTGAATTTTTTCTTCCTGAAATATTAACTTACTTTACTTTCTAATTCTTTCTTTCAGGTAGCACTCAATCTTTTTGCATTCAGCCTCAGGTTATGACTTTGTAATACAATTAGGATTCTGGATATAGAATATTTAAAAGTGATTTTCATTAAACTTCGACTATTTATTGAATTTAGGCTTATTTCTATATATATATACTTCACATCTACGTGATAATTCTTTCTGTTATCTCACAAAATTTGAACGACACACTAAAGCCTGATGGTACCTACTAATAGCATTTGTTGTTAATAATTGATTTCATCTTTTACTCTCTTGATTTAAGTATGCGTTACTTGAATTATTGAGCATTACCACACGAAATATAATAATCATCATTTGGAGATAGTGAGGTGTGGTCTGGTGTGTCGTAGGTTTTAGAAAAATATTTTCTTTATCGTGCCAACGTTTCGATGTTTATTGAGATCATCTTCAGGGCCTATCTCACTGGCACTCTCAACACGACAGACAAGAATGACACAACTACACGGAAAACAAACACTTTGAGTGAGTAAAAATTCATTTTTTGGATCTAAAATTTTCTAGCATTGTATAAATTCATTTTTTTTATCTAATTCTTTTTTGCATTGTATAAATCCATTTTTTATCTAAAATTTCTAGCATTGTACAAATTCAGTTTTTCACATCCAACATGTATTTGTAAAATTTAAACAATGTTTATAAATCCCAGGCCCTGAAGATGATCTCAATAAAGATCGAAACGTTGGGATGATAAAGAAAATGTTTTTCAAAAACCTACATCACACCAGACCGCACCTCACGATCTCCGAATAATCATTGGCTACCGGTCACTAAACATCACACATAATAATCATCTTTCATTTGGTTTTTGATTTCTAGTGAAATAAAAAAAATCGAAAAATGACCAAACATTGTTGTTAGATGATAAAATAACAATAAAATATCAAGCAATCTATATTAAATAATAGGTTTGAATATCCCATGGTTTTACAATTGTTTATAGCATGAAAAATATACTGCAAAGTGGTTTGACCTCACGTCCGCGACAGACAACGTGGAGGTGGACATTAAGCCATGGCAGGAATTACTTTACTTTTCTTTACTATGACAAATTTAATACGCAATTATGCTTTGGGGCAGAAAACAATTTATAATTTAACGCAAAATGAGTACTATCGCTGAATAACATTGTCCATTTTACAGAGTTAGTAAATATGAAATTATTGATTGATATGAAATTATTGGTTAAATAATCGATCTGTACAGTTCTCTGTTACTTGTCCCTTTAAATTTACGAACTGCACTCTTTGTATACCTGACTAATTAGATATATAATAGATTGTAGATAAATAATAGATTCCAAATTCGAAATAATAAATGCAAAGTATATCGATTATTGCATTCATGTTTTTAATGGTTGTCTTGAAAATTGATCTTCGTTAGAGGCCGTAATTAATGTGAAATTAAAGACACAATTCTGATCAAAATATACTGCGAGAACAAGAGGACATAATTGCGTAATTAGGTTCAAATATACAAAATAATTGACTGAAATATGAAAAAAACGTGAAAAGGAACAAAAACTCACGATGCTCATACTGGTACTGAGGAAAATCACAAACCTGAAAAAAAGTAAAAATGAATCAACAAAAAGATACATTTACATGATTTTATTAAAGTAAATAAGTATTACAATTAAACATTACAGGTTGCATAATTACCTTTTTTTTTATCAATGATACAAATGTTTACAAATACAAATGTACGAAATAAATGTAGTATGATTTATTTGGTAATGAAATTTAGCATTGCCCGACGTTTAAAAAGTAATATACACTATATAAAAGTAACATTTTCATAACAAATAACTTTTAGAATTGCTTTATATAAAGAATGATGTCGTATATTAAGACGTGTGATTGTTTGATAAAATTTAATTTTTAAAGTGAATGGTGATGAAACAGAAAATAATATCCACATTTTGTTGTTCAGTATAAAAAAGTATGATGTTTAAAATACAAAAAAACTTTTAAAATAAGTTTATATAAAGTATGATGTCATTTAATAAGACGTGTGATGGTTTGATAAAATTTCATTTTTAATGTGAATGATAATAAAACTGAAAATAATATCCATAATTTATTGTTCACTACAATAAAAACACCTATTATGTTTAAAATTAAAAAAAAAAAATTAAAATTGTTTTGTGTAAAGTAAGATGTCATTTAATAAGACGTGTGATTGTTTGATAAAATTTCATTTTTAATGTGAATGATAATATATCCATAATTTGTTGTTCTCTATAATAAAAAAAGTTTGACGTTTAAAATAAAAAAAAACACATTTTAAATTGTTTTATATAAGTTGTGATGTGATTTAATAAGGCTTGTGTTTGATCAAATTTCATTTTTAAAGTGAATGATAATAAAACTGAAAATAATATAATTTGTTGTTCACTATAATAAAAAAACGTGTGTTGTTTAAAATTTAAAAAAAAGTTTAAATTGTTTTATATGAGGTATAATGTGATTTAATAAGACTATGATTGTTTGATAAAATTTCATTTTTAAAATGAATGAGAATAAAACTGAAAATAATATCCATAATTTATTGTTCACTATAATAGAAAAACGTATGGTGTTTAAAATTTAAAAATAAATAAATAAAATTTCATTTTTAAAATGAATGAGAATAAAACTGAAAATAATATCCATAATTTATTGTTCACTATAATAGAAAAACGTATGGTGTTTAAAATTTAAAAATAAATAAATAAAATTTCATTTTTAAAATGAATGAGAATAAAACTGAAAATAATATCCATAATTTATTGTTCACTATAATAGAAAAACGTATGGTGTTTAAAATTTAAAAATAAATAAATAAAAGAATCTGCTCAAAAGCGGCTGATAGGGGGGAGGCGCATTCGGTACATTTATCTTTAAAAGTTGCTAAAAAGCGAGATCGGACGAAAGGAGAATATAATTCCGCCTCGTCTCCCACAAAGACTATTCACTCGGAAGTCTTAAAAGGGATTTCAAACGTCTTGAAGTTTTTAACTTTTCTCAACTCAGAACTTCGTTCTAAATTAATGTTATCTCGCCGTGTTATTTTTATGTGAGAAAAGAATCCCAGCTCCATTTTGTATATCACCGGTAAAGCGATGTGCTTCTATTTAGATGATGGATAGTTGTTATGGTCAGAAACTTTCTAATACGCTATCTTATAAAAGAAACTTTCTACATATCGAACCTTATATTGCCCCACGTCCATCATCTCGAACATTTACAATAGCGATGCTCAAACAAAAATCTATTATATAAAGCAGATGAATGGGATGTTTTTTACTTCCAAGAACTGTTTGGGAAATTGACGAATTCTACTTACTATATCATGAAAATATACTGAAAAAATAACCAATACCATAGTTTTTTAAGATTGAAACTTTCGAGTTTGGAAACACAATCAAATCTGGTTTGGCTCGCTGGTTGCCTAGCAATCGTTGGAATAATGTTAGAAAGAGTAAAATCAATATATTGTTCTTTGGTCCTTTTCCGATCATTTGGTCTGGGTCGTTGTATTGGTCAGATAGACGCGTTTCAGCTTCTCGTCACCTTCAGTTGTAGGTAAAAACATTTTTTATAACTGCCTCCAGCAGTGTGTTTAGTATCGATGGCGGAATATTTATAAAAATTACCCCATCGACCTTAATTTAGATTAGATTATTAGTACCGTGTGTAGATCGACGAACGAATATCGAGTTCTCCGACTAATTGAGCACAATGTATTTGTTTGCCCGACTGCATTATAGAATTTAGTTACTTTTAGGCTTGATTATTTTGCACGCGTTGGGGCCAAAATGACCTTGCTGCCGACAGCCCTCGTTGACGTCTAATCCCGTTAGTTGGGAAACGATGATCTCCTGGGCATCTTGCTTAAGGAAGATACTAGCGAACCAGCCCTATAACGGTGTAGGAGATCTCTTTGGGATTATAGACTCTAGGGTCACTAAAGCGAGGAGTGACCATTCTTCGGGGTGAAATTGTATAAGTCTAATTTCAATAATGAAATTCAATAATATGAATTTTTTAATTTATTATTGCTGAAGGTCAGATTGGAACAATAATTTTTTTCAATTCAATCATCTTTATGTAAGGTATTGGATGAGATAAAAAGGTCAGTTTCCCGAGCGGGATTCGAACCCAGACCTTCGGCTAAATACGCCGCTTCTCTACCACTTGAGCTACCGTGACTTCGATCCACTCGGACCCTAACTTTCCATCTCAACCCAACCTTTTGAATTTTCCCTCCTTTTTGCCATTTTTCAAATGTCGTGTAATCTATATGATTCTCGGCGACAAATGAAATTGCCACGGAGAGCTTTAGTGAATATATATATCAATTAACTTACTAAATTCATTAGATTTCGTGGTCCGATTGATTAAATAACATCTTTCAGTTAATTAATCTTTATGCAAGGTATTGGTTGGGACAAAAAAGTCAGTGTCACAAGCGAGATTCGAACCCACGCCCTTCTGCTAAATACACCGCTGCTCCATCACTTGAAAAATGGCAAAAAGGAAGGAAAATTCGAATAACCAATTACATGATCTTAAATGTATAATTTAACGATAATAAATTGTAAGGCGTATCAGCCTTTTCTAATAGTATGGTCATGGGTATGATGAAGTGAGTATATGAAGTCAATAGGTGAAAATCCGTTTGTGAGTAGAACTACCTTTTTAACTGTTTTTGTGAAATAGTTGGTTTGCAATTTTCAGCGAAAAAACAACAACTACAAAACAATGCAATGCATTAAATAGTAAATATTAAAGTATTTATAAAATAGTAGAACCTAAACGCCCAACGATCATAGGCAAACGACCATGCTCTTTACTTGAATAGTGATGACCGTTGAAAATAATGCCTGAATACAGGAAAATAAAGTGGTCAACAATCTGACAGTCATAATAATTCCATTAAAATTATTGAAACTGATTACACTTTAGAGTTTTTCGATCAATATATTATGGATTGCCTTGCCTCCGTGTTAATCTGTTGTAAATTTGGCCAGGTTATAATAATATATCAGCTAACATTTTCGTTGAGGTGAAAGAAATCAATTTGCTCGAAGATTTTGGCTTAAAATAAAACCTCTGGAAAAAAAATCCGGACTGTTGTTAGCAAGCTGCAACGGATTTAGAGCAGAGCCGGAGTTCCCACAGTTGTTGCCGGATAGTAGCTGAAACCATCTATAATTAAGAAAGTCACGATTCACACGATTCTTCACTCATACCCTCATCCACAAACGCACGACAACGCTCACTGGAAATAAAGATAATAAAGACTTGGAATTTAACACTACACACAGTTTTATTTATTCCTTACACAAATTGGATACGATCATACAGAAAGTACCATTATGTATAACTAAGATGGATATTTCTGCCCTCATTTTATTACACACATTCAAGCTAATCATATATATTACTATAATTAATTCAAATTACCAATAAATCACAATTTTGTCATTTACACTTATCCTTTTGAATAATTTCTTTTCGATTAAAAACTAAATTAATAAACAACTATTGATGTTTCATACTGTAATATGGAATTGTATATAAATTGTACAAAATTACATTTCGGTGCGTATTTATTTACGCAATCCACTTAGTTTTATCTTTCTATAATTCATTAGAGTTCGTGGTCCGATTAACCGAATAACTTTTTCAATTAATTAGTCTTTATATAAGGTATTGGTTGAGATAAAAAAGTCAGTGTCGCGAGCGGGATTCGAACCCACGAACCTCGGCTAAATATGCCGCTGCTATACCACTAGTGCTATCGAGATTTCGATCCTCCGGACACTAACTTCCCATTTGGCCGAGGGTCGTGAGTTCAAATCCCGCTCGTAACATTGACTTTTTTCATCTAAACCAATACCTTATATAAATATTAATTAATTGAAAAACGTTGTTCGGTCAATCGGACCACGAATTCTAATGAATTCAATAAGTAAAATGAAGTATACCTTGATACTCGACATTGGAAAAATGGCAAAAAGGAGGGAAAATTCGAAATGGTGAGTTGAACGGGGAAGTTAGTGTCCGAGTGGAACGAAGTCACGATAGCTCAAGTGGTAGAGCAGCGGCGTATTTAGCCGAGGGTCTTGGGTTCGAATCCCGCTCATGACACTGACTTTTTTATCTCGACCAATACCTTATATAAAGAATAATTACTTATAAATAGTTTAATTTTAACCTCAACGCTACTGAAGTAAGAAAACTATTGTGGTTTCTTATGGTGTTGCATTATTAGGGATTTCTTTCTATGAAGTGGAAGGCTAAAGTTGGACAGTTATTGGCTACTCTACATGGAAGGCTTTCTTTCGTGTATGTTTTATGTCGTAAATTAAATATTACATTCATCTGGTACCAACAGGTAAATGCAGATTATTAATTATGCTAATGATTATAATTAGCAGATAGATACTGATTATGTTTTTATGTCTACCTTATAGTTCATTAATTATGGGTGAATTTACCATTATAATGGTACTTTCACCAGCAAATGTTTAATAATTGAATGTTAGAATTTCAGTTAAAGAGAAGCAAAAGCCTTTTGAAGGATTTTTCACCCCTATAATAAATTAACCTAATGCAGATTAATTAAACAAGGCGGCAAATAAAATGGTCATTCATAGATAAAATGTCCATTAGGAGTGTACTCCATTGGGCATTGTTATTTAATATGCACCAACGGCCAACTGTAATCGGGCAGGTCCTCATTTGCACAGATAATGTTCCCTTTGGAAGATTGACGATCCGGAGTAATTGTGACGAGGGTGGAGGGGTGTTAACACAAGTGCGGGGACCGCAGAACCCATTTATGAAGCCGGGCGGTGGTGACTGCGTGGGTGGGGGTGGGACGCATGTAAATCCACCGGCCAATTGCCGATTGTTCGTCACCATTTGTCGGTAATGAAGCTGTTTAAAGCGGGTTTTACGTTTCGCGCTTTTCTCAGCGACCGACGGTGAAAATAAGACCGCCTTCGAAACCGCCTTTGCTGATTGCTACGGCTGAACCCCATCTGGGAAACCGATACTCGGCAACCCTGGATTGTATTACGCCCCTTCTCTGTTCCCAAATCGTGTAACGCGACTGGGAAATATCGCTCTTGTTTCCCTTATTATACTCTGTAGAAAACAGCAGAACTTGTCGCATTCCATTTCTTGAATAATCAAAACCAAAACTCTTTATGCAAGTTTTTCTAAATATGAAATCACCGAAAGGTTTTTTCATTACGTTTATCTTTAATAAATGTAAAATATAATGAAAATCGCAAAAAGAGGGAAAATTCGAAATGGTTGTAGGTTGAGATGGAGAGTTGGTGTCCGAGAGGATCGACGCCACGATAGCTCAACTGGAAGAGTAGCGGCGTATTTGGCCGAAGATCGTGGGTTCGAATCCCGCTCGTGACACTGACTTTTTTTAATCAATTTTATGTCACCTATGACCTTAAAAAGAATAATTAATTGTTTGAAAGAAGTAGAATATAATTCTGGTCAAGTATTGTGATGTATATAATGTATGAAACTTACAAAAGAAAATAAAACTGAAAAACTATATACTTGATGTTAAATCTATAAGTTAAAACAATCTAAATTACACACCTAACTCACTGTTAGACTGTGCAAAAATTGCAGTAGTAAAAAAATGTCAAATATGAATTTTTTCTTGTGCGAGAACGAATAGATAAATAAAATGCTCTTGAAGGGAAGAATATAGTCAAAAAGAATTTTACCCTCAGTCACGTATCTTATTTAGATGTAATATTCAGGATGTAATATACTGCGCTCTTTAAGAGCCATTTTATCCCCCGTTCTCTGCCTAAACCATATCGGTGAGTCCTATTTCATCAAGAAACTTGACTAATAGGCCCGGTTTCAGTGGTGGAAGTTCTTCTGCAGTCACATTGTACATCCCAAAACACTTTTTCCTGCGGGCAAGTGTTGCACGCAGTTTGTTAGTAGATGTGTTGGTGTTTCCTCTGCCTCTTTGCTGAACTTCACGTGCCTTGGATTATTCCAATCTTCTTTAGGTGTCCATTTACCTTGCAGTGTTCTGTTAAGAATCCTATTAGGATTCAAAGTTTGTTCCTGCTTCGTTTGACACATTCTGTAATTTCTTTTCTTCCGAAATTTGTTAAAAGATTCTTGGATTGCTTGTGTCCAAGGATTCCATTGTTCCTTCATTTTCTTTTTGTCCTTCTGTCTGAGATACTCATTAACAGTGTGGGTTCCTATGCACAGAATCAGCACCATCCTTGAACTAATGATATTTCAGTTTCGTGCTTTGATGACTGCTTGGCTATCTGACATGATACATAGCTATGTACTTGTTTTTGTACCCGTTATTCAGGTTATGTTGAGTACATCTTTCAATTGCGTGAATCTCAGCTTGAAAGAAACTGGTGTATTTTTCCATGAGTTCTGAGTATTTGGTTCCAGGACCGAATACTCCTGCCCCTGTGCCTTCTTGTATTCCAGATCCATATGTGTACCAAAGGATGATGCCATTCTTAAAGCAGGTGTTTACCTTTCGTTCCCATTCTTTTTTGGTACCTAGATTTATTTGGAAGTTTTGATTAAATTCAAACATTCTGTTCATGTCGTCTCTTCGAACCGTAAGTATGGGATGTTCTTTCATTATTTTGTTGCTGTCTCTCCATTTTAGTTTTATTCCTGCTGGAGGTTTCTTATTGATAATACTAATGATGGTTTATATCTTATTTACGAAGAAGATAAGTTCAAATTGCACTTTGCCTATTGCTTAACTGCTTGCAAAACGAACACGACCTTCGGAGTGGGTTCGAATCCCGCTCGTGACACTAACTTTTTCATTTCAACCAATACCTTACGTAAAGATTAATGAATTGAAATAAGTTATTTGGTCAATCGGACCCCGAAATATAATGGATTTGTGTATTACATACAAATAAAATCTTGTTTCCTTCGCGTATAAGGTTCATCCGATTAGATGACTCATTTTTTGCTGGTCCCAAAGTGAGTATTATAAGAAGAGTCCACAGTGTACGTATGTACGTAAAAATAAATCTAGCAATAACAATATGTCTTTAAGAAACTGACTAATTTTGGGTGGAATGGATGAGCCTTTCAAACCTTATCGCGTTACAGTCGACAACGTAATCATTTATGAATATACATGTAACAGTCAAAGTAGATTCAAACGATTTACAGTTAGCAGTATTTTTCCAATATTGTGTCACGCCAAACTCCTCCGCTCCCTTTTTTTACCCTCCTTCTTGCAATCAATAAAGATTTAAAAACCAGCCGGTCCGACCCTCCGCTACATTTTAAATATCAATTCGCACTTAGACAGTTGCATTACCCCATTTGGAAGCATGTGTTATTCAGGAGCACTTTTGCTATCCTGCTTTTTATATTTTGTCGAAGTGTCAGCCGAACAATATTCCTTTTTGATTGTTTTACGCCATCTAGAAGTGAGAGTGCCTGTTTCCTCCGAAATAATGAGCCTGGAAGTTGTCACGTTAGTTCCTAATGACCGTGTATCCTGTCGTTCAGGTATATCTATCAGTAGGAAAATACAAAAAACATAAGACAAATGCTCCCAGATATGGTGCGAGACGGAGACAGTATAACGGCGGAGCGAGAGGGGGAATAAAGACATAAGGACTAACAAGGCGTCTTGTTAGCAGTGCCTTGACGAGGGGAGCTGCTGACTTCGTTGGGAGAATCATGTTCGACAGGACGGAGGCCATTTCTCAAAGGGAGACCCACCTCAGACCGTCGGCTTGTTTGATTAAGAGAATTTTGCAAACTGGGGGAGATCTCCTACAAACGATAGCGTTCTTTTAAAGCATAAACAGCTTTGTTTTATTCGCCTACACCAAACACTTGCCTTAAATCGTTATACACTTTTGACAAGGGGGAAATATCTAACGAGCGGATTGACTGAAAATCTGATAACAACGTCTCAAACTACAAATCCTACCATTACTAACTCTTTCGACAGATGTAATGTCACACAGGGACCCCACTCCGGACATCTTTCGATAAAAACGACAATTTAAGCCATTTTAGACACCAATAACAACGTTTCGTCCCAAATGATTTCTGGAAAACCTAGTCAAAATTGGCAATAACTCCCGTGTTGGTGTAGTCAAGAAGTAGCACTTTTACCGTGATTACTCATCAAAATGATGAACTGGATCACTCTTCCCAATTGCTAGCATCCCATGCTATCTACCAACGCATTTTTCACGTCCGAACTGGAAAGGTCAATGTGTCAATTATCCGTTCAATTTTATAGAGGGAAATTAAAAGGCGGCAATGTACCTGCATCCATTGCCTAACAAACTGACATTGCTAATTACTTTAGCTGGAGCAAAAGGAAGTGCTGTTTTTTTTTTTTTTTTTTTTTTTTAAGACAGTACAATAAAAGCTATAAAATAAACAGTTTTTTTGACATTGTATACAATCCATTAGAGTTCGTGGTTCGACCAATTAACGTTTCTGAATTAATTAATCTTTGTGAAAGGCACTGGTAGAGACAAAAAAGCCAGTGCCACGAGCAGGACTCGAACCCACGACCCTCTCAACCTCACCTTTCAAATTTTCCTTCCTTTTTTCCATTTTTCGAATGGAACTATTGGTACACTGGTTCTATGGTAAACTATTCGATTCTCGGCGACCAATGAATTGGCCACGGAGAGATATCATGATGTACTTCAGATTAATTATTAAATCCATTAGAGTTCATGGTCCGATTGACCAAATAACTTTTTTCAATTAATTAATTTTTGTGAGAGGCACTGGTAGAGACAAATAAGCCAGTGCCACGAGCGGGACTCGAACCCACGATCCTCGGCCAAATAGGCCATTTTGCCATGGAATCGAATAGATTACACGACATTTGAAAAATGGAAAAAAGGAGGGAAAATTCGAAAGGTGAATTTGAGATGGGAAGTTGGTTTCCGAGTGGATTGATGTCACGATAGCTCAAGTGGTAGAGCAGCGGCGTATTTGGCCGATGGTCGTGGGTTCGAGTCCCGTTCGTGGCACTTGCTTTTTTGTCACTTCCAATAGCTTTCACAAAGATTACTGTATACAGTTCTCTGATTTGAACTCAATTATAAAGCTACAATTGTTTATAGTTCTATTTATTTTGTAAGCTTGTAAGCCTAACATATTTCACGGGTATACATAAAATCATGTTGTATACTACGTTATAGAAAATTCTTTGTTTTTTAATTTATCTAACCTTTAATTCATCTATACTAAGCAACTTTCTCCGCTAATATTTTATATGTCTGTATTATAAAATTTCAATATGACATATGAATGTTTTTTGTACAATACACTAATAAAAAATTAAAAGAAAATAGTTGCGTATAAAAGTTGAATAAGGGACGAATCGGTCTGCTCTAATTTTTGATATTAATATTGCCGAGACAGTTTTTGGACTGAATTAAAATTAATGTGTTCATGAGTGAAAGAACGTTTTCCACTCCTTTATTAGACACGGTAAGCGACGTTATTAAACAGGCCGGAAAGCGAGATTGCTTGAGTGCGTAAGAGGCAATTAAATATCCGTTTAGCTTTGATTTTCCCTTTGCACACTTTTTTGGGTGAAACATACAGCGAGGCCCCTCATGTATTCGTTTATCAAACCAGTCTAATACCTCGCTCGTTGAAATCTGTTTCCAATATACCACAGGCAATCGTCCTGTTTTCAATCAAGCCCGTTTCTCCGAAAAGGAACGAAGGGAAAAACACTGCGAAAAGTTAATAAAACCAGACCGCCAATTGCGAATTACAACCGTTTGACATATTTCGGAACGGATATTCGAATTATACATGCGCGATGTGTAAATATGATTTCATTCGTACGCCAATCCGTCAACATTTACATCTTTATTCTATATAGCAGCCGTATTAATTGAGGATGTTAAATATGAAATACCTGTTCGCCATACGTTTCTATCAATACAAATTGCAACCACTTCATCTAAATTTCTTTGCACGTGACAAATATGTAATTACACGACGAATATTGTTATATTACCACACTTCGCAAAACTTTGAAAATAAGGTCCAAAAGGAATTTTTTTGAACAAGAAAATACAACTTTTTATATCATACATTATATTTCCTGTTCGGATTGATCAAATTACTTCTTTCAATTAATTAATATTTATGTAAGGTATTGGTTGAAATGAAAAAGTCAGCGTAACGAGCGGGATTCGAACCCACGACCTTCACACTTGAGCTATCGTGACTTCGATCCAGTCAAATAATATGGGGAACCAGTATAATGGTATAAACACATAAGATACATCGAGTTTATGCGGTTCTATTGTAAATTTGAAGCCTGGTAAGTGTCTGTTTAAGCATTTTAACCATTTAACTATGCTTTATTTACAATTATATGGAAAAAAATTGTTTTTAATAATATACTTATAATAATATGCACCTTCCGCAAAAAAAATTCAATTAATTAATCGTGTTCCGATTGACCGAATAATTTGATAACGTTGAAATGAAAAAGTCATGCTCGTGACGTTGACTTTTCCATTTCAACCAGTACCTTACATAAAGATTAATTACTTGAAAGAAGTTATTTGGTCAAACGGACCACGAAATATAATGAATTTAATAAGTAAAGCGAAGTATATCTTCAATAAAAGCTCTCCATGGTCATTTCATTTGTAGCCAAGAATCGAATCACGACATTTAAAAAATTGCAAAAAGGAGGGAAAATTCGAAATGTAGGCAAGGTTGAGATGGGAAGTTGCCGTCCGAGCAACGGCGTAGGTCGTGGGTTCGAATCCCGCTCGTGACATTGACTTTTTCATTTCAGCCAATACCTTACATAAAGGTTAATTAATTGAGAGTTTTTATACAATAATGAATCACTAAACAATAATATATGTGACACTAGAAAAAGTAAAGAATGTCAGCAGGAATTTAAGAGAGATAGGATTTAATTCAATTATTCAATTAATGCTGATAATATTAATAATTTCAAATGATTCTCAAAAAATTAGATTATGTAAAATCTTAAATTAATTAAGGTTAATTTTTCTTCCACCCCCTCATATTTTATAAGTAGGGGAATGTTACAACAGTAAATCATATTTGCTTTCCAAATTTAACTTGAGTACTTTAGTTAAAAAAATGTAAGTAAAAAGTTGTACAACTATTAAATTACTATGCCACAAGCTGAATTGTTTGCCGAATGTTTTATTGTAAGCACCCCATACTGTGCATACGGGTGGGGGTTCCCTAGCCTTGACGAATAATTACGTTTATCTTCTAGCTTTCCAAACTGTGGTCCGCCGACTCTAATTAGGTTCCCGGCGAACTTCCAGAAAGATGAATAATTACAAAAATAAACATGCAATGAATAAATAAAATTAAAAAAATAATGAATATGAGTACTGAAAACTAAGGTTTTTTTTTATTTTGCAGCAGAAGTCATTGTGTACTCCACATATATGGTTTATCTATGACACAAATGCGAGCCTATTTTAAGGACAGTTTGGATGAGTCTGCTTAAATTATTAATTATGTCAATTCGTGGCCGTTGAAGTCAAGACTTTTCACAATTCGATGTGAAGATATGGAAAGCCGTCATCATCCTCCCTGCTTCTCCACACGGAAGTGAGGTGGCTGTCTAGTGGGAAAACACTGTCACGATTACAGGAATTACGTTCTGTCTTGTTGAAGTCTTATCTTGTTGATGGGCCACAATGTCAAATTGGCCAACGTTTTCAAAGATGAGAAACGGCGATGTATATTTATAAAATATTTTCATTAACATGAATGATATGAGTCTTTGCAAGGGATGAGTATAACAACTTTCGATGATAAAAACAAAGTTAGCGCCTTCAAAAGAAAAATGCTGTTGTTGAGAAGGAAGAGTTGATTGTTTTTCTATATTAAATGAATTTTTTAAAAGAAAACAAACTGGAGTTTGCGAAAGGCACACCGATTTATGAAATGTGTGAACACCTTCGAAGTATGGAGATGACCTTTGACTTCCTAACAGATCGAGACCGTGAAGGGTGCCTCAAGTGCCTGCGAATGTTTGATATACATTACTTCAGACTCAACTTTGAAATCTACTTTCGAGTCCGATACTTCCTCCCCCCTATTTTTGGCTCCGTTGGAAAACAAAAACATACCCGTGCGAATCCGGATTTTCTATCTATACAGCCACCATAACTAAATACCGAAGCTGTATAGATACAGAACCAGACATCCGTCCTCAGGTATCAAAAATTGAAACCAACATACCCAAATTGTGCAGGCTAAAACAATCTGACGCTTCCCATTAATTTATTAATCATTAATGTTCAAAATATTACTTTTACAATTGGTTCGAGTTTTACAAACCTATTGATTCCGTTCTGTTCAATTTGATTTCTGTGCCCGGATTTTATATATAAAGTTAATTATATCTATCTAACTATTATCTGTATAGTGATTTCCCCCGATTTCGCCTATTAAAAATGGACTGGTAATTTATAAAATTTCAATTTACTACATACTGTAGGTATATAATTTTAAATACTTGAATAGAATGAGAGGGGTTCGCAGGCAAAAAACTTCGCGAAGCCCTGTTCCAGCTTATCAATCTTCTCAACATTTTTTAAAATAAATTTTATCTTTACCTTTAAATTTAGAGAAATTTATGAATTTAACGACTTGGGAAAAACGTCTCTTGCTGATAAAATCTAATCATTATCCATCAATGATTTATATATATATATA